>NC_041384.1:30309717-30350352 GCF_002162155.2 Triticum dicoccoides | reverse complement strand
TAGATACGAGCCGGCCGTATCGGCTCGAGCCGTGCGCTCGGCTCTACCTGTATGGGCACGCCGCATACGGCGCGGGATTCGTTAAGCACCGTATTCCCAAAATGCCCTTATACGTTAAGGGGGGGGGGGTACCGAAGCAGACCTAGTACAAATTTGGGAGGGGATACTATTAGATTTCTTTTTACAGGAAAGGCGCCGGCCGGGCCCGAATAGAGCTCGAACCTAGTTCGACTTTGAGTTTACAAAGTCATCAACCAATCAGGATTACACGATAGCAGCTTACAAAGAGAATAAGAGGAAAATGGAAAAGGATTGAGATACAAGGTGCTAAGTAGAACAACTCCAGGGCCATGGGAGGAGGGCACCATTGTACACCAACTGCGACCGAGAACACATGGATGCACCGTTGCCAACGACCGCCATTACACCTACACCAACTAAACTACTAAGGCCATGGGAGGAGGGCACCATTGTGCAAGTATTGCGTTCGATGACAGCCAGAAAAGGAACAAACATGGGCAACAATGATCTGTCTCCGCCGCCGCAAAGGCCACTACCCTTTTCACCCAGGTTCGATGGGTGCCGCACTGGCGGCCGACAGAGTGGTTCCCCTAGAACCCAAATCAAGGCACCCAAGCTACCAAAGGAGAGACAACAGGAGCAGATCCACAACCAACGTAAGTCCGAACACCCAAGCACCATTGCCGGCAGCAGGAAGGCAGAACCTGGACATAAGTTGTTGAAGGAAGGCGTTGAACCACGGAGAAGGCCGAAAATGGTAGCACCGTACAACGGCAGAGGATAGGAATCGCTGAAGCCCAAGGCATGCATACTACCGGTACTAAGAAGGACATCGATCCCCTCGCACCAATGGCGGGGACTATCCGCCCCTGGAGCCCAGCAGGCTGCCGAACATGAACCCAAACTCACGCCGTCCATCGAACCGCCGCCAACT
This sequence comes from Triticum dicoccoides, assembly GCF_002162155.2. Taxonomy (NCBI): domain Eukaryota; kingdom Viridiplantae; phylum Streptophyta; class Magnoliopsida; order Poales; family Poaceae; genus Triticum; species Triticum dicoccoides. The sequence continues at coordinate 30,349,397 of NC_041384.1, read as the reverse complement.
CCACCACCACTTGAGAAGTCCCCGAACAATGTCTTCAGGATGGCTCACACCACCAAGGTGTCCTTGTCGCCCGGAACAGGGGACCTGAGGCTTTCACCTGAGCTCTTGGGACGGGTGGGAGGGAGGGGAACGTCACCAAAGCTTCCAGCAAGGGGAACAACATCCAAAGGCGGCATCTTCAGTGTGGCCGTCGCACCGGCTAAGGGTTTCCTTCGGATTCGCTCTCAACCACAAGATCCGTAGAGCAAGCACCCCAGGAACGGCGGTCGAAGCCACCAGGGGCTGGATCCTACGCGGATCGCAGTAGATCGAGGCTTCAGGACGAAGCTTCTCCATGGTGAGCCGTCAAACCAACGAGGGACCGCATGCCGCAGCAGCCGACGCCCACCGCCTTCATGCGACCTACACGGCGGGGAAGTAGCCAACCTCCACCTGTCGGCATTGCCCGCCGCACAGGCCACAAGAAGCACCACCGCCTGAGGCCACTGCCCCGGATTCCCGCCGCCACCTTCGTCAGTACCACACAACCGTGCTGATGAGCACCTCTGGCGGCGGCTGGGTTGGGATGGAGTGAACGAGCGGAGCTGGGTAGGGTTCGCCTGAGACGAGGTGCACGGGCGGGGTGGGGAACGGTGGGGGTGGGGGGATGTTTACTGGATATTACAATCCAAATTAAATTCATAGAACAATGTTAACCCCTTAGATTTTCTCTGCAGGGGTGCTAGAGATATCTCTTATTTGCTAATTGGAGGCACCATACGAGTCTCCATGTTAATCCACATCATTAAAAATATATTAACCATTCGATCTACATATTTAATCTATCCTAGCCCTATAATTTACGTTACTGTTGCATTGAAAAAAAGGCCAAAACTGACCCAAGTTGCACGTACCATCACCACGTTCATATCTTATCTCTATTCATAGAAAAATTAAAAAAAATGTTCAGGTCTATCTCCAATAAAAAAAACACGTTCAGATCTATCTCCAATCCGAGAAAAAAAAGAGACCATTGATTCTGAGGAATTCCCACGTTCTCTAACCTCACCGGCACGTTTCCTCTCCTGATTCGTGGATGCTAATCAAGTCTAGCCAGCGCCAATCCTCTTAATTCATAGATGTTTCACCAAATTCCATGGATGTAGTTTGGCCGGCGGAGAAAGCCACGGGCCACACAGGACGTGGAGACCTACAGCCGCAGGCTCGCGAAGGAACACGGCCATGGGCGTGCGTCACAGGCCAGGCGAACCACTCAAGGAAGTCACCATGTAGATGAAGCATCAACCAAATATATGTACGTTCCAGTGCTGACACAATTAATTAGCATGCATAGACAAGTCCCTAATCTGGTGACTTGGTGATGCAGGTCCTTCTAATCTCCACAACTTCCACTTTCACATGCCTGATGTCACTGCAATTCATGATGGACGATGTAGTGGAGAAGGAGCCGCATCGACGGTTGGCTGATCCAGCACAACTTTGCCGGTTTGGTTCCTCAATTGTGTTTCTCTAGCGTCCTAGCAGTTGTCGACTCAACATACAACATGGGCCATCATGCATCTCCTGTCGCACCCAACCCTCCGGCTGTTGGTCTCCAGGCCCTTCACCATCCTTAATACGGCCCTAAGAACCAGCACATACAGCCTCTCTACTTCTGAGAAAGCACGTGCTTTTCTGGACCAGAGAGAAAAGGACAATGAGAAACTATAGGTTGGTTATAATCTGCATAAAGTTTTACTCCTCTTCAAGTCGTTCCTTTTATCAAAATTTGTCGATCTAGGGTGAGTTTGATCCTCTCATTACAATTAGGTCAGACTAGCAAACTATCTTACTTTTCTCAGAAGAACACACTAATCTTACTTGGTTGTTCACCAACAATATTTGCAGATATGCTTTGAACAAACTCCATGTACGTTTGACTGCTGGTATTGACAACAGTTCATAAGCTGCCGAGTAATCTGTATGATTGTATGATACTCTTTTTCCATCCGTTAATTAGATCTGAAAACCATCCTGACTTCAAGCGCACACGAGGTCATCCTATTTTCTCTTATCTCGATGGCCTCTCATTACGGTACTTCCACCTGCAGTGTTACAGGGGCGGCCTGTACTCGGATCTGGTACGTGTCGCTGAGCTTAGGTAACCTTTTCTCTTTTGCGCAGAGACTTGAGGTAGTCTAATCGCTTGGCTGTTTGAAGTCATAAAGTGTGCTTCTTTGATATGTAAATCATGATGGACAGGCAAAGACTTAGTAACCAGCAAAGGTTTTCCAATCCCAGGGCCAGGGCACTGTTAGAATAATAAACTGCCGATCCTGGCTTGCTGTGAATTCACGGATAAGGCTGATTTCTTGGGGATTTTTCTCATGAATTTCTGTGACTTCAATGAGAGAAGAAAGGCTTTGATGGGCAACCAAGTTGTTCAACATCAGAAAAGACGAACTGCTGCACTGCTCAACAAATAGAGCCTGGATGAAACATGCACTTTTTTCAGAACGAAGGCAGCACTAATATGCCTATTTCTGGATCAAATTTGTGTTCTTTTCTTCTTTTCCTGATGAAATCTCAATGGTATTCACGTGGCTTGCAATGAAATTTGAGGGATTCAGAACAACTTTGGCCAGTCGATGATTATGGCTGTTTCTTATGCATCAGAGAAAATATTGATGTCTTCGTTGTGTATTTTTGCAGAACTAAAGTTGTGGTCGACGAGGCATCAAACTGATGGTATTAATAGGTTTGAAGTTGTATACTGTTGAAATATCCCTGATTTTCCACATGTGTACGGATGAAGTTAGTGAGTAATATAATAGCCCTGCATGCAAAACTTTAAGAAAGGATTGGATTCTGCATGTATATCACATAATCTCTTTCTTGATTTGAATAACTATTTCTATCAGCCGTCTCATATGCACGTTCAAAGCAAAAGTGAGTAAAGTGGCCCATCAGGTTTTGCTTCTCATGTGATTTTTGTTATTTTTTATCTCACTATTAATATAAGTATGTAATGAAGGTCTTGCTTTGGAACTTTTACTGATATTTTTGTCTTACAGTATTCGTTGTCTCCTTTGAACAAAGTAAGCTCCTTCTGTAACCATAGGCAAGTATTATAGTATTTAATACGCATGAGTGAGTGTACTCTCTAGGCTACTATAGTATGCTCTAATGAAGGGCGGTCCAAAATTTTCTTCATTTTGATCATTATTTGGCACACATTTTTCACCAGAGTGTGCAGTAGGGCAGTATTTAAAAAGATTGCTTGATCAACTATCTGCCATTTAACCTGTTATGTTCAGCAAAATAGGCCGAATCTTTCGTTAGAACCAAATCACGTGTGAAGGAAGCCCATATTTTTCAACATGGCAACAACTGATTTTTATTTGTCAATTCAAAGCATACTATCACAGCCGCATAAAAGAAATAGGTATATATGCATAGTTATCTCCCAAGGGTACTGCTACTAGCCCAATGTCAGCTGGAAAAAAATTCAAAATTTACGCAATGTAGATGCCGGCCTAAAGCGTTAATAGATATATGGACAGAATTGTGATTTTATAGTCTGTACCACAATAAAATAGATAATGTAGTCGTTTACTCTTATATTGCTGGCTAGAGGATTTAAAGTAAACATTTATCTAGGAAAGTAACTTTTTGTTGTATGTGATGAAAAACCATGAGATACTGTGTCAAAATGTGTTGCATCAACAAAAGCATACATACATGATTTCCCTTTATTATTTTATCTTCATCTCAAATTAGAACTATATGTATACTGATTTATTCAATACATAAGTAGTGTTCAATCTTCAGTAATAACTTAAGATGAGACTATAAATGTAAGTTATTGTTTAGTGATATGTGGGATCCTTAACTATTCATATATTTCAGTCCTATATATTGTGAAAAGCACATGTTAAATTAATTTATAATTATGAGACTTATGGAATATCTAGCCCGTGCGGTCGCACGGGTTGATGACTAGTAATGTTAATCAAAGAACAATGTAACTTATATCTTGTTGTGAAATCTTTATGCAAATCCAGATCGACACAAGTTAGGAGCCGACCTAAGTTCAAGAATAGACAATCGTCAATTGAGTTTATTGACACGACCTTCACCAAACGGACATATATTAAATCCCATGTTATATCCACTACCAAGTTCTACTAATTAATAAATTTAGTTTTATCGAAAGGTTTAGTAAAAACAAGCAATCATAATTTCTTTTGTCAACATTGGGTTCTTTTTCTTTACATGGCTTAGCCTTATTTTTTTCTTCAAAAAGGAGGATAATCTCCGGACTCTGCATCGAGCAATGTACACAACCATCTTTATTATATTATATTTCATAAAAAATTATGAAATAAATACATGAACCAACCTAAAACTAGCTTCCAGATGAACACTGTCGTCATACCTACAATGTTAATGATGCATCGCTCAATACAGAGGTTAAGGCTTGCTCCTCTTTTAAATAAAATAAATATTGCTATAAGATGCTAGTTTTGAAAGTAAATAATAAAATATTATTATTTTCTCATTTTCTGAAAGAAATGTGAAAGAAAAATGATGATCAGCTAGAAAAACAGAACGATCATTACATGGATTTCTTTGAGTTGTAAAACAAAGCGGCTGTAAGTTGCCAGTTACATTTATGGAATCCCCAACAAATCCATCAAATCAATTCTTAGTGTCCGGCTAGAACACTTTTCGTCATCCAATGGGTACATCAAACGTAGAAAATCTAAGGGGTTCTCCTAACGACCCGAGTTCAATTCCTAGAATTGACAGGTGATGCATAGGAGTTTTCCTTCATTTATTGAGGATCAAGTTTGGTATGTGGTCGAACTCTCTCCCAATCTCTCTCCCCCAACCTCTTTCCCCTGAGGCGGCGGCGCCGCGCCGCCCCCGGGGAGTCCCCCATCCACATCGCCCTCAACCCTCCCTCTCCATCGCCTAACACTACCGCCGCTGTCGCTGAGGACGCCGCGGGGCGAAGCCCCTGTGGTGAGGCGGCGGCGGCGGCGCAGTGCTTGGCCGGCGGTAACGCGTGGGGGCAGCGGCGTCCATCTCCCTCCTCCTCCAACGGCAGTGCACAACGGGTTGGCGGTGGCTAGGAGATCTCCAGCGGCCGTTGGCAGACGAGATTTTGGCTGCGATGAGATCTGATCTGGCTTCGAGGGGTTTAGATCGAGATCCACTATGGGTGCGCCTCATCTCGACAACGGCAAGAGGAGATCCCCCTGGGTAATCTTCGCGGCACGAGGACGTCCGAGTCTCTTGGCCCGGGCATGGTGGTGGTGGCTGCCTTCTCCACCGAAGGCAGTTGGCCAGGCTGGTAGTGACGGATCTTGGATCCCACTATTAGCACCGGCGGCGAGTTGGGGAGACATAGTTGCCGGTGAAAACCGAGACGACTCCAGTTATGGTGGGCGATGGCGGCGTCTACATCGTTACCTTGATGAAAGCATCGTCAAGCAACTATCGTCAACCTACTCGTGCCGCCCCAGGAGAAATCCTAAGATCACTGGATCGGACGATGGCGGCGCTGCAGTGTCGTGTTCCCTATTGGGGGCATCTTTGTGGAGCGACGCCGGATGGAAGAGGCGTGAGGTGGTGTGGCGTGCCTTCTCTCGCGTCGATGACGGCGGGTCTCGGCGGCAAGGTGCAGCGGGATCTCGCTGGTGGGCGTGTGATGATGGACGGACGCAGGATGGTGGCTTTGTCTGGCATCATGGTGGCGTCGACGGCAGCTACACCGGGCAAGGTAGATTTAACAGTACAACACTAAAGATGGATTGGTGGTAGATGGCTGCGGCGGCCTCATACCCGGTAGGCGTCCTGGTTGAGGAGTGCGCCGGACTGGTGAGTGCCCCATACCCGATAGGAGTCCTGGTTGGGACCTCAAGTGCGTTAGGTTTGGTGCGATGTCTGTTTGGTATTAGGCCCAGACTATCATCATCCCTTCATGGCTTTAGTCTTACTGTTGTACTCCCTCCGTTCCAAATTACTCGTCGCATAAATGGATGTATCTAGAATTAAAATACATCTAGATACATCCATACCCGCGACAAGTAATTCGGAACGGAGGGAATATGACTTTGTAAGGTTTTGTGTGAATAAAAATTAATAAAGTTGCTGCATGCATTGTCCAGATGTAGTGGCCAGGAGTCCTCCTCCTTTTCTAAAAAAAGATTAATCTGTACATTATAATGCTCTTCAGAATTTGTACATTCTATTGTCCCATGGATGAACTAAATTCATGATAAGAATTTTCTAAGATAGTCATTTTGCTCCTATTTGTACTATTATGGACACCCCCAACAGCTAAGCATGGGCGTAGTGTTGCACTGGTACCGAGCAACATATATAGGCTCTCCATTTAAGCCGACCACGTGACCCTTAATCCGGAAAACAACGATCACCTCGCCTATAAAAAGGACGGAGAGGCTCTCCCTGAAGGAAGATGGATCACACATGTCTCGTGCTCCTCGGAAACGTAAAGCTGACAACTGGTCATGGGGATGGGAAGCTTCAGGGACTTCACCATGTCCGGTCGGTCTATCAGTCTGTCTAGAAACCATTCACTGTCTTCCCTAGCCCAGATGCCGTTTGGAACCCGTTGGATGGATTGCACAGCAACCCACTTAGGTCGACGGCTGATGGTCTGGCCAGACACGAGGATCTCCCGTCGAATCGTTTACGCCTTACATCTCCCGGCCGAGGAAGGTACAGGGACGGTGCCCTCGTGGGTTGCGGCTCCATCATCCTCTTCCGAAGCAACTAGCTCCAGAGGATGAACTTGCAGCACTTGGTGCCCTCTGTGAATGCCAATTTGGACAACTCATAGCAGCAATCTACACACTTGTGAATCATTTTTTCCATGGACCTGGTCGTCTCTTGCTTCGGCATGCTTGTGTTGTAAACTGCCTCTCCTATTGACATGTACATGCCACGCTGTCAATAAATACTCCAGCTTAACATCATCTTAGTTCCAGCCGATTGATTTCTATTTTTCTTGAATTATTTCTTGCATCTTCATTAGTTACCCGAACGTTGAACATAATTATTTTATCTTCAAAAGTCTGAGAAATACTGGTACGACTGGACATATTTTTTGTTTTGCAGGGATACTACACATATGCATGCTAACTTCTCTCTTGTTCTGAGATCTTTCTACAAATCCGGTAGCCAGATCGACATAAATACAAGCCGACATAAATTTCTAGCCTAGACTATCGGCTATTTAGTTTGTTGACACCACCTTCCCCAAACAGACATATATTAAATTCATCTGCGGACCTTCGGCAAACTATGGACCGGATGAATGAGATTTTATATAGGGAAGAAATGTTATGGCTGCAGCGGGCGCGAATTACGTGGCTGAGAGAGGGAGACCGTAATACAAATTTTTTTTCACCGACATGCTGTATGGCGTGCCCGGAAGAACAAAATCTCACACCTACAGGATGTTGATGGTGTCGTGCATGATTCCCCCTCTGAGATGGAGCGCATGGTGGTCTCATACTTTAAATCAGTTTATACAAGAGATCCCACGTTGGTGGCTGACCCGGTTATCAGTTTGTTTGAGACCCAAGTGTCTAATGAAATGAATGAGCAACATGCAAAGACTTTACAGAGGAAGAAATTTCCAATGCGTTGTTCCAGATTGGGCCACTTAAGGCGCCCGGGCCGGACGGCCTCCCCGCGCGTTTCTTCCAACGAAATTGGGATTTGTTAAAAGTGGATATTGTTAAGGCAGTAATGAAATTTTTTCAGACAGGTGTTATGCCCGAGGGGGTGAATGATACTTCCATTGTGCTCATTCCTAAGGTTGATAACCCATGTGAGCTAAAGGACTTCCGGCTGATTAGCTTATGTAATGTTCTGTACAAGGTGGTGTCCAAATGTTTGGTCAATAGGTTCCGGCCGCTGCTTGGTGAAATCATCTCGGAGAGCCAGAGTGCATTTGTTCCCGGTAGACTCATCACTGACAATGCTCTACTTGCTTTTGAATGTTTGCATTTTTTGGAGCATGGGGCGACACCACAGAATTCTTACTGTGCGTACAAGGTAGATTTGTCGAAGGCATATGATCGAGTGGATTGGAAGTTTTTGGAGGAGGCAATGCATAAAATGGGCTTTGCTCACCGGTGGGTGCAATGGATAATGTCGTGCGTAACCACGGTGAGGTACTCCATTAAATTTAATGGAGCTCTATTGGAAGCATTCTCCCCCACACGAGGTCTTCGACAAGGTGACCCACTCTCCCCATTCCTGTTTCTTTTTGTTGCTGATGGGCTTTCGGCTCTTCTACAGTCGGAGGTATCCACTGGAGGTGTCTCGCCAGTGAAGGTGTGTAGACGTGCTCCTGGGGTGTCCCACCTCCTCTTCGCCGATGATACACTCTTATTCTTCAAAGCGAAAGAGGAACAAGCTAAGAGGATCAAGCATGTAATTGACACCTTTGCTACTTGCACGGGCCAATTAATTAATCCGGCCAAGTGCTCCATCCAATTCAGCAAGCAATGCCCGTTGGCGGACCAGGAAGCAACCCGACAAACACTCCAAGTTGAGAAGCAAGTGTTTGAAGCAAAATATTTGGGGTTACCGACCCCGGAAGGCCGTATGAAGCGTGGGAAATTTCAGAACCTTCAATCCAAGCTGACCCAATGCATCATGTTATGGGGGGATTCATACCAGGCTCAGAGTGGAAAAGAAATTTTAATTAAGTCGATTGCCCAAGCTTTACCAACCTATGTTATGGGAGTTTTCAAGCTTCCGTTCTCGGTCTGTGATGACTTATCCAAGCTCATTCCGGATTTTTGGTGGGGCTCGGAAAATGGGATGCGCAAGACTCATTGGCTCAGTTGGGACAAGATGACAAGGACAAAAGGGCAAGGTGGCATGGGGTTCAAAGACATGAGAATTTTCAATCAGGCACTCCTCGCACGTCAAACATGGAGACTGCTACAGGCTCCTAAAAGTCTATGTGCCCGTGTGTTGAAGGCGCGCTACTATCCGCAAGGAAACCTCCTAGACACGGTCTTCACCGGGCAGCCATCGTCCACCTGGACGGCCATTGCCCATGGCTTGGAGCTGCTTAAAGAAGGCATGATATGGCGTATCGGGAACGGAGAATCAGTCCGCATCTGGCGGGATAATTGGTTACCACGCTCTACCTCGCTCAAACCAGTTGGCCCCCGTGGCCGATCGAGACTCATCCGGGTCTCTAGTCTGTTGGATCAGTACGGCGCATGGGATGAGGCTGCTGTGTGGGCGAATTTTGCACCGATTGATGCTTGTACAATTCTCAAAATCCGCACCTCGCCGCGTGGTGAACCGGACTTCCTCGCCTGGCAACCGGAGAAAAATGGAATATTTACTGTCCGTAGTGCCTACAGACTAGGTCTGAATCTGACGGAGAGTGCGCGCAATGTGCCGGCTGTGAGCAATAGCCCAAGTGGAGACCGCCAAATCTGGAAGAAGATCTGGAGTCTGCCGGTACCCCCTAGGGTCTGGACGTTTGCATGGCGGGCAATCACAAACTCACTAGCAACGGAGGACAAACAAGAAGGGCCACCATATCCCTGTTACTGGTGTGTGTTTGATATGTGGCTGGGGGAGTCCTAGATTAGGGGGTGTTCGGATAGCCGAACTATGCCTTCAGCCAGACTCCTGGACTATGAAGATACAAGATTGAAGACTCTGTCCCGTGTCCGGAAGGGACTTTCCTTGGCGTGGAAGGCAAGCTTGGCGATACGGATGTTCAGATCTCCTACCATTGTAACCGACTCTATGTAACCCTAACCCTCTCCGGTGTCTATATAAACCGGAGGGTTCTAGTCCGTAGGACGATATACACATCAACAATCATACCATAGGCTAGCTTCTAGGGTTTAGCCTCTCTGATCTCGTGGTAGATCAACTCTTGTAATACCCATATCATCAATATTAATCAAGCAGAACATAGGGTTTACCTCCATCGAGAGGGACCGAACCTGGGTAAAACTTCGTGTCCCCTGCCTCCTGTTACCATCCGGCCTAGACGCATAGTTCGGGACCCCCTACCCGAGATCCGCCGGTTTTGACACCGAAATTGGTGCTTTCATGGAGAGTTCCTCTGTGCCGTCCCCGTTAGGCCCGATGGCTCCTACGATCATCAATGGCGATGCAGTCCAAGGTGAGACCTTCCTCCCCGGACAGATCTTCGTCTTTGGCGGCTTCGCACTGCGGGCCGACTCACTTGGCCATCTAGAGCAGATCGAAAGCTACGCCCCTGGCCGTCAGGTCAGATTCGGAAGTTTAAACTACACGGCTGACATCCGCGGGGACTTGATCTTCGACTGATTCGAACCACTGCCGAGCGCGCCGCACTGTCACGACGAGCATGATCTAGCTCTGCCGCCGAACAGTGCCCTGGAGGCCGCACCCGCATCGGCTCCGACCCTTAGTTTGGAGCCGAACATGTCGATCGAGGATGGGCGGTTGGACGCCACCTCGGGGGCTGCAATCCCAACGGCGGTTGAGCCGAGCACCAGCCCCGTACTCTGCAAGACTCGTGACTCCATGGAGCCGGATTCTTCTCCGGACTCCGAACTCTCCGCGCCCCTGCTGAGGGAATCCGATTGGGCGCCGATCATGGAGTTCACGGCCGCGGACGTCTTTCAGCACTCACCTTTCGGCGATATCCTGAAATCACTAAAGTCTCTCTCTTTGTCAGGAGAGCCCTGGCCGGACTACGGTCAGCAAGGTTGGGGTACGGACGATGAAGAAATTCAAAACCCACCCACCACCCACTTCGTAGCCACTGTCGACGACTTAACCGACATGCTCGACTTCGACTCCGAAGACATCGACGGTTTGGACACCGATGATGGAGATGATGAAGAACCAGCGCCTACTAGGCCCTGGAAAGCCACCTCGTCATATGACATATACATGGTGGACACCCCAAAAGAGGGAGAGGGCGATGGAACAGCGGAGGATGACCCCTCCAAGAAACAGCAAAAGCGCCGGCGTCAGCGGCGCCGCTCAAAATCCCGCCAACACAAAAACAGCGATTCAAGCACGGGAGATAATAATGTTGGAAATATGCCCTAGAGGCAATAATAAATTGATTATTATTATATTTCCTTGTTCATGATAACCGTTTATTATCCGTGCTAGAATTGTATTGATAGGAAACTCAGATACATGTGTGGATACATAGACAACACCATGTCCCTAGTAAGCCTCTAGTTGACTAGCTCGTTAATCAATAGATGGTTACGGTTTCCTGACCATGGACATTGGATGTCGTTGATAACGGGATCACATCATTAGGAGAATGATGTGATGGACAAGACCCAATCCTAAGCCTAGCACAAGATCATGTAGTTCATATGCTAAAGCTTTTCTAATGTCAAGTATCATTTCCTTAGACCATGAGATTGTGCAACTTCCGGATACCGTAGGAGTGCTTTGGGTGTGCCAAACGTCACAACATTACTGGGTGGCTATAAAGGTACACTACGGGTATCTCTGAAAGTGTCTGTTGGGTTGGCACGAATCGAGATTGGGATTTTGTCACTCCGTGTAAACGGAGAGGTATCTCTGGGCCCACTCGGTAGGACATCATCATAATGTGCACAATGTGACCAAGGGGTTGATCACGGGATGATGTGTTACGGAACGAGTAAAGAGACTTGCCGGTAACGAGATTGAACAAGGTATCGGTATACCGACGATCGAATCTCGGGCAAGTACCATACCGCTAGACAAAGGGAATTGTATACGGGATTGATTGAGTCCTTGACATCGTGGTTCATCCGATGAGATCATTGTGGAACATGTGGGAGCCAACATGGGTATCCAGATCCCACTGTTGGTTATTGACCGGAGAACATCTCGGTCATGACTACATGTCTCCCGAACCCGTAGGGTCTACACACTTAAGGTTCGATGACGCTAGGGTTATAAAGGAAGTTTGTATGTGGTTACCGAATGTTGTTCGGAGTCCCGGATGAGATCCCGGATGTCATGAGGAGTTCCGGAATGGTCCGGAGGTAAAGATTTATATATAGGAAGTCCTGTTTAGGCCATCGGGACAAGTTTCGGGGTCATCGGTATTGTACCGGGACCACCGGAAGGGTCCCGGGGGCCCACCGGGTGGGGCCACCTGCCCCGGGGGGCCACATGGGCTGTAGGGGGTGCGCCTTGGCCTACATGGGCCAAGGGCACCAGCCCCAAGAGGCCCATGCGCCTAGGGAACCCTAGAGGGAAGAGTCCTCAAAGGGGAAGGCACCTCCGAGGTGCCTTGGGGAGGATGGACTCCTCCCCCCCCCCTTCTTGGCCGCACCCCTTTCTTGGAGTAGGGGGCAAGGCTGCGCCTCCCCCCTCTCCCCTGCCCCTATATATAGTGGAGGGGAGGGAGGGCATCCACACCTGAGCCCTTGGCGCCTCCCTCCCTCCCGTGACACCTCCTCCTCTCCCGTAGGTGCTTGGCGAAGCCCTGCAGGATAGCCACGCTCCTCCATCACCACCACACCGTTGTGTTGCTGCTGGATGGAGTCTTCCTCAACCTCTCCCTCTCTCCTTGCTGGATCAAGGCGTGGGAGACATCGTCGAGCTGCACGTGTGTTGAACGCGGAGGTGCCGTCCGTTCGGCACTAGGATCATCGGTGATCTGAATCACGACGAGTACGACTCCATCAACCCCGTTCACTTGAACGCTTCCGCTTGGCGATCTACAAGGGTATGTAGATGCACTCCCCTTTCTACTCGTTGCTGGTCTCTCCATAGATAGATCTTGGTGATACGTAGGAAAATTTTGAATTTCTGCTACGTTCCCCAACAGTGGCATCATGAGCTAGGTCTATTGCGTAGATTCTTTGCACGAGTAGAACACAAAGTAGTTGTGGGCGTCGATATTGTTCAATATGCTTGCCGTTACTAGTCTTATCTTGTTTCGGCGGCATCGTGGGATGAAGCGGCGTGGACCAACCTTACACGTACGCTTACGTGAGACCGGTTCCACCGACAAACATGCACTAGTTGCATAAGGTGGCTGGCGGGTGTCTGTCTCTCCCACTTTAGTCGGATCGGATTCGATGAAAAGGGTCCTTATGAAGGGTAAATAGCAATTGGCATATCACGTTGTGGTTCATGCGTAGGTAAGAAACGTTCTTGCTAGAAACCCATAGCAGCCACGTAAAACATGCAAACAACAATTAGAGGACGTCTAACTTGTTTTTGCAGGGTATGCTATGTGATGTGATATGGCCAAAAAGGATGTGATGAATGATATATGTGATGTATGAGATTGATCATGTTCTTGTAATAGGAATCACGACTTGCATGTCGATGAGTATGACAACCGGCAGGAGCCATAGGAGTTGTCTTTATTTATTTGTGACCTGCGTGTCAACTTAAACGTCATGTAATTTCTTTACTTTATTGCTAACCGTTAGCCATAGTAGTAGAAGTAATAGTTGGCGAGGCAACTTCATGAAGACACGATGATGGAGATCATGATGATGGAGATCATGGTGTCATGCCGGTGACGATGATGATCATGGAGCCCCGAAGATGGAGATCAAAAGGAGCAAAGTGATGATGGCCATATCATGTCACTATTTGATTGCATGTGATGTTTATCATGTTTATACATCTTATTTGCTTAGAACGACGGTAGTAAATAAGATGATCCCTTACAACAATTTCAAGAAGTGTTCTCCCCTAACTGTGCACCGTTGCGATAGTTCGTGTTTCGAAGCACCACGTGATGATCTGGTGTTAGATTCTAACGTTCACATACAACGGTTGTAAGACAGATTTACACACGCGAAACACTTAGGGTTAACTTGACGAGCCTAGCATGTACAGACATGGCCTCGGAACACGGAGACCGAAAGGTCGAACATGAGTCGTATAGAAGATACGATCAACATGAAGATGTTCACCGATGATGACTAGTCCGTCTCACGCGATGATCGGACACGGCCTGGTTTGACTCGGATCATGTAATCACTTAGATGACTAGAGGGATGTCTATCTGAGTGGGAGTTCATAAGATGAACTTAATTATCCTGAACATAGTCAAAAGGTTTTTGCAAATTATGTCGTAGCTCACGCTATAGTTCTACTGTTTAGATATGTTCCTAGAGAAAAATTAGTTGAAAGTTGATAGTAGCAATTATGCGGACTAGGTCCGTAAACTGAGGATTGTCCTCATTGCTTCATAGAAGGCTTATGTCCTTAATGCACCGCTCAGTGTGCTGAACCTCGAACGTTGTCTGTGGTTGTTGCGAACATCTGACATACACGTTTTGATAACTACGTGATAGTTCAGTTAAACGGTTTAGAGTTGAGGCACCAAAGACGTTTTTGAAACATCGCGAAACATATGAGATGTTTTGAGGGCTGAAATTGGGATTTCAGGCTCGTGCCCATGTCAAGAGGTATAAGACCTCCGATGACTTTCTTAACCTGCAAACTAAGGAGAAAAGCTCAATTGTTGAGCTTGTGCTCAGATTGTCTGAGTACAACAATCATTTGAATCGAGTGGGAGTTGATCTTCCAGATAAGACAGTGATGGTTCTCCAAAGTCATTGCCACCAAGCTGTTAGAGCTTCGTGATGAACTATAACATATCAAGGACATATATGATGATCCTTGAGATATTCGCGATGTTTGACTCTGCGAAAGTAGAAATCAAAAGGGAGCATCAATCGTTGATGGTTAGTAAAACCACTAGTTTCAAGAAGGGCAAGGGCAAGAAGGGATACTTCATGAAACGGCAAATCAGCTGCTGCACCAATGAAGAAACCCGAGGTTGAACCCAAACCCGAGACTAAGTGCTTCTGTAATAAGGGGAACAACCACTGGAGCAAGATTACCCTAGATACTTGGTAGATGAGAAGGCTGGCAAGGTCGATAGAAGTATATTGGATATACATTATGTTAATGTGTACTTTGCTAATACTCCTAGTAGCACCAGGGTATTAGATACCGGTTCGGTTGCTAAGTGTTAGTAACTCGAAACAAAAGGCTACGAAATAAACGGAGACTAGCTAAAGGTGAGCTGACGATATGTGTTGGAAGTTTTTTCCAAGCTTGATATGATCAAGCATCGCACGCTCCCTCTACAAAAGAGATTGGTGTTAAACCTAAATAATTGTTATTTGGTGTTTGCGTTGAGCATAGACATGATTGGATTACGTCTATCGCAATACGGTTATTCATTTAAGGAGAATAATGGTTACTCTGTTTACTTGAATAATACCTTCAATGGTCTTACACCTAAAATGAATGGTTTATTAAATCTCGATTGTAGTGATACACATGTTCATGCCAAAAGATAGTAATGATAGTACCACTTACTTGTGGCACTGCCATGTAAGTCATATCGGTATAAAACGCATGAAGAAGCTCCATATTGATGGATCTTTAGGCTCACTCATTTTAAAAAGTTTGAGACATGCGAACCATGTCTATTGGTGTATACGCATGAAGAAACTCCATGCAGATGGATCGTTTGGACTCACTTGATTTTGGATCACTTGAGATATGCAAATCATACCACATAGGCAAGATGACTGAAAAGCCTCGGTTTCAGTAAAATGGAACAAGATAGCAACTTGTTGGAAGCAACACATTTTGATGTGTGCAGTCCAATGAGTGCTGAGGCATGCAGTGAATATCGTTATGTTCTTACTTCACAGATGATTCGAGTAGATGTTGAGAATATTTACTTGATGAAACACAAGTCTGAACTATTGAATGGTTCAAGTAATTTCAGAGTGAAGTAGAAGATCATTGTGACAAGAGGATAAAATGTCTATGATATGATCATAGAGATGAGTATCTGAGTTACGAGTTTTGGCACACAATTAAGACATTGTGGAAATTGTTTCACAATTAATACCGCCTGGAACACCATAGTGTAATGGTGTGTCCGAACATCATAGTTGCACCCTATTGGATATGATGCATACCATGATGTCTCTTATCGAACTGCCACGATAGTTTATGGGTTAGGCATTAAAGACAACCACATTCACTTTAAATAGGGCACCACGTAATTCCGATGAGATGACACCGTATGAATTATGGTTTAGAGAAACCTAAGTTGTCGTTTCTTAAAAGTTTGGGGCTGCGACGCTTATGTGAAAAAGTTTCGGGATTAAGCTCGAACCCAAAGCGGATAAAGTACATCTTCATAGGACACCCAAAACAGTTGGGTATACCTCCTAATTCAGATCCGAAAGCAATATGAATTGTTTCTAGAATTGGGTCCTTTCTCGAGGAAAGGTTTCTCTCGAAAGAATTGAGTGGGAGGATGATGGAGACTTGATGAGGTTATTGAACCATCACTTCAACCAGTGTGTAGCAGGGCACAGGAAGTTGTTCCTGTGGCACCTACACCAATTGAAGTAGAAGCTTATGATAGTGATCATGAAACTTCAGATCAAGTCACTCCCAAACCTCGTAGGGTGACAAGGATGCGTACTACTTCAGAGTGGTACAGTAATCCTGTCTTGGAAGTCATGTTGCTAGACAACAATGAACCTACGAGCTATGGAGAAGCGATGGTGGGCCCGGATTCCGATAAATGGCTCGAGGCCATAAAATCCGAGAACGGATCCATGACTTTGGAAGAAATACTTGATGGTCGTAAGGCCATTGGGTACGGATGGATTTTAAAAGGAAGACAGACAATGATGGTAAGAATTACCATTAAGAAAGCTCGACTTGTCGTTAAGATATTTTCCGACAAGTTCAAGGAGTTGATTACAGTGAGGTTTTCTCACTCGTAGCGATGCTAAGAGTCTGTTGGAATTATATTAGCAATTACTGCATTATTTATGAAATCTTGCAGATAGGATGTCAAAACATTGTTTCCTCGACGATTCTTGAGGAAAGGTTGTATGTGATACAACCGGAATGTTTTGTCAATCCCGAAAGATGCTAATAAGTATGCAAAGCTCCAGCAATCCTTCTAAGGACTGGAGTGAGCATCTCGGAGTTGGAATGTATGCTTTGATGATGATCAAAGATTTTGGGTGTATAAAAAGTTTATGAGTAACTTGTATTTCCAAAGAAGTGAGTGGGAGCACTATAGAATTTCTGATGAGTATATGTTGTTGACATATTAATGATCAGAAATGACGTAGAATTTCTGGAAAGCATATAGGGTTATTTGGAAAGTGTTTTCAATGGAAAACCTGGATTAAGCTACTTGAACATTGAGCATCAAGATCTATAAGGATAGATCAAAACGCTTAATAGTACTTTCAAATGAGCACATGCCTTGACGTGATCTTGAAGGTGTTCAAGATGGATCAGTCAAAGAAGGAGTTCTTGCCTGAGTTGTAAGGTATGAAGTTAAGACTTAAAGCTCGACCATGGCAGAATAGAGAGAAAGGACTAAGGTCGTCCCCTATGCATAAGACGTAGGCTCTACAGTATGCTATGCTGTGTACCGCACCTGAAGTGTGCCTTGCCATGAGTCAGTCAAGGGGTACAAGAGTGATCCAAGAATGGATCACGGGACAGCGGTCAAAGTTATCCTTAGTAACTAGTGGACTAAGGAATTTTCTCGATTATGGAGGTGGTAAAGGGGTTCGTCGTAAAGGGTTACGTCGATGCAAGCTTAACACCTATCCGGATAGCTCTGAGTAGAGATACCGGATACGTATAATGGAGCAACAATTTAGAATAGCTCCAAGTAGAACAGTTATTTGGAATAGCTCCAAATAGAACGTGGTAGCTGCATCTAGGAGATGACATAGAGATTTGTAAAGCACACACGGATCTGAAAGGTTCAGACCCGTTGACTATAACCTCTCTCACAAGCATAACATGATCAAACCCAGAACTCATCGAGTGTTAATCACATGGTAAATGTGAACTAGATTATTGACTCTAGTAAACTCTTTGGGTGTTAGTCGCATGGGGATGTGACCTTGAGTGTTAATCACATATCGATGTGAACTAGATTATTGACTCTAGTGCAAGTGGGAGACTGTTGGAAATATGCCCTAGAGGCAATAATAAATTGATTATTATTATATTTCCTTGTTCATGATAATCGTTTATTATCCATGCTAGAATTGTATTGATAGGAAACTCAGATACATGTGTGGATACATAGACAACACCATGTCCCTAGTAAGCCTCTAGTTGACTAGCTCGTTAATCAATAGATGGTTACGGTTTCCTGACCATGGACATTGGATGTCATTGATAACGGGATCACATCATTAGGAGAATGATGTGATGGACAAGACCCAATCCTAAGCCTAGCACAAGATCATGTAGTTCGTATGCTAAAGCTTTTCTAATGTCAAGTATCATTTCCTTAGACCATGAGATTGTGCAACTCCCGGATACCGTAGGAGTGCTTTGGGTGTGCCAAACGTCACAACGTAACTGGGTGGCTATAAAGGTACACTAAGGGTATCTCTGAAAGTGTCTGTTGGGTTGGCACGAATCGAGATTGGGATTTTGTCACTCCGTGTAAACGGAGAGGTATCTCTGGGCCCACTCGGTAGGACATCATCATAATGTGCACAATGTGATCAAGGGGTTGATCACGGGATGATGTGTTACGGAACGAGTAAAGAGACTTGCCGGTAACGAGATTGAACAAGGTATCGGTATACCGACGATCGAATCTCGGGCAAGTACCATACCGCTAGACAAAGGGAATTGTATACGGGATTGATTGAGTCCTTGACATCGTGGTTCATCCGATGAGATCATCGTGGAACATGTGGGAGCCAACATGGGTATCCAGATCCCGCTGTTGGTTATTGACCGGAGAACATCTCGGTCATGACTACATGTCTCCCGAACCCGTAGGGTCTACACACTTAAGGTTCGATGACGCTAGGGTTATAAAGGAAGTTTGTATGTGGTTACCGAATGTTGTTCGGAGTCCCGGATGAGATCCCGGACGTCACGAGGAGTTCCGGAATGGTCCGGAGGTAAAGATTTATATATAGGAAGTCCTGTTTCGGCCATCGGGACAAGTTTCGGGATCATCGGTATTGTACCGGGACCACCAGAAGGGTCCCGGGGGCCCACCGGGTGGGGCCACCTGCCCCGGGGGGCCACATGGGCTGTAGGGGGTGCGCCTTGTCCTACATGGGCCAAGGGCACCAGCCCCTAGAGGCCCATGCGCCAAGATATAGGAAAAAGGGGAGAGTCCTAAAAGGGGAAGGCACCTCCGAGGTGCCTTGGGGAGGATGGACTCTCCCCCCCTCTTAGCCGCACCCCTTCCTTGGAGGAAGGGGCAAGGCTGCGCCTCCCCCCTCTCCCCTGCCCCTATATATAGTGGAGGGGAGGGAGGGCATCCATACCTGAGCCCTTGGCGCCTCCCTCCCTCCCGTGACACCTCCTCCTCTCCCGTAGGTGCTTGGCGAAGCCCTGCAGGATTGCCACGCTCCACCATCACCACCACGCCGTTGTGCTGCTGCTGGATGGAGTCTTCCTCAACCTCTCCCTCTCTCCTTGCTGGATCAAGGCATGGGAGACATCGTCGAGCTGTACGTGTGTTGAACGCGGAGGTGCCGTCCGTTCGGCACTAGGATCATCGGTGATCTGAATCACGACGAGTACGACTCCATCAACCCCGTTCACTTGAACGCTTCCGCTTAGCGATCTACAAGGGTATGTAGATACACTCTCCTTTCTACTCGTTGCTGGTCTCTCCATAGATAGATCTTGGTGATTCGTAAGAAATTTTTTGAATTTCTGCTACGTTCCCCAACAGTGGCATCATGAGCTAGGTCTATTGCGTAGATTCTTTGCACGAGTAGAACACAAAGTAGTTGTGGGCGTCGATATTGTTCAATATGCTTGCCGTTACTAGTCTTATCTTGATTCGGCGGCATCGTGGGATGAAGCGGCCCGGACCAACCTTACACGTACGCTTACGTGAGACCGGTTCCACCGACAAACATGCACTAGTTGCATAAGGTGGCTGGCGGGTGTCTGTCTCTCCCACTTTAGTCGGATCGGATTCGATGAAAAGGGTCCTTATGAAGGGTAAATAGCAATTGGCATATCACATTGTGGTTCATGCGTAGGTAAGAAACGTTCTTGCTAGAAACCCATAGCAGCCACGTAAAACATGCAAACAACAATTAGAGGACGTCTAACTTGTTTTTGCAGGGTATGCTATGTGATGTGATATGGCCAAAAAGGATGTGATGAATGATATATGTGATGTATGAGATTGATCATATTCTTGTAATAGGAATCACGACTTGCATGTCGATGAGTATGACAACCGGCAGGAGCCATAGGAGTTGTCTTTATTTATTTGTGACCTGCGTGTCAACTTAAACGTCATGTAATTACTTTACTTTATTGCTAACCGTTAGCCATAGTAGTAGAAGTAATAGTTGGCGAGGCAACTTCATGAAGACACGATGATGGAGATCATGATGATGGAGATCATGGTGTCATGCCGGTGACGATGATGATCATGGAGCCCCGAAGATGGAGATCAAAAGGAGCAATATGATATTGGCCATATCATGTCACTATTTGATTGCATGTGATGTTTATCATGTTTTTGCATCTTATTTGCTTAGAACGACGGTAGTAAATAAGATGATCCCTTACAACAATTTCAAGAAGTGTTCTCCCCTAACTGTGCACTGTTGCGACAGTTTGCTGTTTCAAAACATCACGTGATGATCGGGTGTTTTATTCAGACGTTCAAATACAACGGGTGTTGACGAGCCTAGCATGTACAGACATGGCCTCGGAACACACGCGAAACACTTAGGGTTAACTTGACGAGCCTAGCATGTACAGACATGGCCTCGGAACACGGAGACCGAAAGGTCGAGCATGAGTCGTATAGAAGATACGATCAACATGAAGATGTTCACCGATGATGACTAGTCCGTCTCACGTGATGATCGGACAAGGCCTAGTTTGACTCGGATCATGTAATCACTTAGATGACTAGAGGGATGTCTATCTGAGTGGGAGTTCATAAGATGAACTTAATTATCCTGAACATAGTCAAAAGGTTTTTGCAAATTATGTCGTAGCTCACGCTATAGTTCTACTGTTTAGATATGTTCCTAGAGAAAAATTAGTTGAAAGTTGATAGTAGCAATTATGCGGACTAGGTCCGTAAACAGAGGATTGTCCTCATTGCTTCATAGAAGGCTTATGTCCTTAATGCACCGCTCAGTATGCTGAACCTCGAACGTTGTCTGTGGTTGTTGCGAACATCTGACATACACGTTTTGATAACTACGTGATAGTTCAGTTAAACGGTTTAGAGTTGAGTCACCAAAGACGTTTTTGAAACATCGCGAAACATATGAGATGTTTTGAGGGCTGAAATTGGGATTTCAGGCTCGTGCCCATGTCAAGAGGTATAAGACCTCCGATGACTTTCTTAACCTGCAAACTAAGGAGAAAAGCTCAATTGTTGAGCTTGTGCTCAGATTGTCTGAGTACGACAATCATTTGAATCGAGTGGGAGTTGATCTTCCAGATAAGACAGTGATGGTTCTCCAAAGTCATTGCCACCAAGCTGTTAGAGCTTCGTGATGAACTATAACATATCAGGGATAGATATGATGATCCTTGAGGTATTCGCGATGTTTGACACCGCGAAAGTAGAATTCAAGAAGGAGCATCAATTGTTGATGGTTGGTGAAACCACTAGTTTCAAGAAGGGCAAGGGCAAGAAGGGATACTTCATGAAACGGCAAATCAGCTGCTGCTCTAGTGAAGAAACCCAAGGTAAAACCCAAACCCGGGACTAAGTGCTTCTGTAATAAGGGGAACAACCACTAGAGCAGAATTACCCTAGATACTTGGTAGATAAGAAGGCTGGCAAGGTCGATAGAAGTATATTAGATATACATTGTGTTAATGTGTACTTTGCTAGTACTCCTAGTAGCACCAGGGTATTAGATACCGGTTCGGTTGCTAAGTGTTAGTAACTCGAAACAAAAGGCTACGGAATAAACGGAGACTAGCTAAAGGTGAGCTGACGATATGTGTTGGAAGTTTTTTCCAAGCTTGATATGATCAAGCATCGCACGCTCCCTCTACCAAAGAGATTGGTGTTAAACCTAAATAATTGTTATTTGGTGTTTGCGTTGAGCATAGACATGATTGGATTACGTCTATCGCAATACGGTTATTCATTTAAGGAGAATAATGGTTACTCTGTTTATTTGAATAATACCTTCAATGGTCTTACACCTAAAATGAATGGTTTATTAAATCTCGATCGTAGTGATACACATGTTCATGCCAAAAGATAGTAATGATAGCACCACCTACTTGTGGCACTGCCACGTAAGTCATATCGGTATAAAACGCATGAAGAAGCTCCATATTGATGGATCTTTGGGCTCACTCGTTTTTGAAAAGTTTGAGACATGCGAACCATGTCTATTGGTGTATATGCATGAAGAAACTCCATGCAAATGGACCGTTTTGACTCACTTGATTTTGAATCACTTGGGACATGCAAATCATACCACATGGGCAAGATGACTGAAAAGCCTCGTTTTCAGTAAGATGGAACAAGATAGCAACTTGTTGGAAGTAACACATTTTGATGTGTGCAGTCCAATGAGTGCTGAGGCATGCAGTGAATATCGTTATGTTCTTACTTCACAGATGATTCGAGTAGATGTTGAGTATATTTACTTGATGAATCACGAGTCTGAATTATTGAAAGGTTCAAGTAATTTCAGGGTGAAGTTGAAAGATCGTCGTGACAAGAGGATAAAATATCTATGATATGATCATAGAGATGAATATCTGAATTACGAGTTTGGCACAGAATTAAGGCATTGTGGAAATTGTTTCACAACTAATACAGCCTGGAACACCATAGTGTGATGGTGTGTCCGAACATCATAACTGCACCCTATTGGATATGATGCATACCATGATGTCTCTTATCAAATTACCACGATAGTTTATGGGTTAGGCATTAGAGACAACCACATTCACTTTAAATAGGGCACCACGTAATTCCGATGATATGACACCGTATGAACTATGGTTTAGAGAAACCTAAACTGTCATTTCTTAAAAGTTTGGGGCTGCGACGCTTATGTGGAAAAGTTTCAGGCTGATAAGCTCGAACCCAAAGCGGATAAAATGCATCTTCATAGGACACCCAAAACAGTTGGGTATACCTCCTGTCTTAGATCCGAAAGCAATAAGGGATTGTTTCTAGAATCGGGTCCTTTCACGAGGAAAAGTTTCTCTTGAAAGAATTGAGTGGGAGGATGGTGGAGACTTGATGAGGTTATTGAACCGTCTCTTCAACTAGTGTGTGACAGGGCACAGGGAGTTGTTCCTGTGGCACCTACACCAATTGAAGTGGAAGCTTATGATAGTGATCATGAAACTTCAGATCAAGTCACTACCAAACCTCGTGGGAGGACAAGGATGCATACTACTTCAAAGTGGTACGTAACCCTGTCTTGGAAGTCATGTTGCTAGACAACGATGAACCTACGAGCTATGGAGAAGCGATGGTGGGCCTGGATTCCGATAAATGGCTCGAGGCCATATAATCCGAGAGAGGATCCATGTATGAAAACAAAGTGTAGACTTTGGCAGAACGACTCGATGGTCGTAAGGCTGTTGAGTGCAGATGGATTTTAAAAGGAAGACGGACAATGATGGTAAATGTCACCATTAAGAAAGCTCGACTTGTCGTTAAGATGTTTTTCGACAAGTTCAAGGAGTTGACTACGATGAGACTTTCTCACTCGTAGCGATGCTAAGAGTCTGTTGGAATTATATTAGCAATTACTGCATTATTTATGAAATCTTGCAGATAGGATGTCAAAACATTGTTTCCTCGACGATTCTTGAAGAAAGGTTGTATGTGATACAACCGGAAGGTTTTGTCTATCCTGAAATATGCTAATAAGTATGCAAAGCTCCAGCAATCCTTCTGAGGACTGGAGTGAGCATCTCGGAGTTGGAATGTGTGCTTTGATGATGATCAAAGATTTTGGGTGTATACAAAGTTTATGAGAAACTTGTATTTCCAAAGAAGTGAGTGGGAGCACTATAGAATTTCTGATGAGTATATGTTGTTGACATATTAATGATCAGAAATGACGTAGAATTTCTGGAAAGCATATAGGGTTATTTGGAAAGTGTTTTCAATGGAAAAGCCTGGATTAAGCTACTTGAACATTGAGCATCAAGATCTATAAGGATAGATCAAAACGCTTAATAGTACTTTCAAATGAGCACATGCCTTGACGTGATCTTGAAGGTGTTCAAGATGGATCAGTCAAAGAAGGAGTTCTTGCCTGAGTTGTAAGGTATGAAGTTAAGACTTAAAGCTCGACCATGGCAGAATAGAGAGAAAGGAACGAAGGTCGTCCTCTATGCTTAAGACATAGGCTCTACAGTATGCTATGCTGTGTACCGCACCTGAAGTGTGCATTACCATGAGTCAGTCAAGGGGTACAAGAGTGATCCAAGAATGGATCACAGGACAGCGGTCAAAGTTATCCTTAGTAACTAGTGGACTAAGGAATTTTCTCAATTATGGAGGTGGTAAAAGAGTTCGTCGTAAAGGGTTACGTTGATGCAAGCTTAACACCTATCCGGATAGCTCTGAGTAGAGATACCGGATACGTATAATGGAGCAACAATTTAGAATAGCTCCAAGTAGAACAGTTATTTGGAATAGCTCCAAATAGAACGTGGTAGCTGCATCTAGGAGATGACATAGAGATTTGTAAAGCACACACGGATCTGAAAGGTTCAGACCCGTTGACTATAACCTCTCTCACAAGCATAACATGATCAAACCCAGAACTCATCGAGTGTTAATCACATGGTAAATGTGAACTAGATTATTGACTCTAGTAAACTCTTTGGGTATTAGTCACATGGGGATGTGACCTTGAGTGTTAATCACATATCGATGTGAACTAGATTATTGACTCTAGTGCAAGTGGGAGACTGTTGGAAATATGCCCTAGAGGCAATAATAAATTGATTATTATTATATTTCCTTGTTCATGATAACCGTTTATTATCCATGCTAGAATTGTATTGATAGGAAACTCAGATACATGTGTGGATACATAGACAACACCATGTCCCTAGTAAGCCTCTAGTTGACTAGCTCGTTAATCAATAGATGGTTACGGTTTCCTGACCATGGACATTGGATGTCGTTGATAACGGGATCACATCATTAGGAGAATGATGTGATGGACAAGACCCAATCCTAAGCCTAGCACAAGATCATGTAGTTCGTATGCTAAAGCTTTTCTAATGTCAAGTATCATTTCCTTAGACCATGAGATTGTGCAACTCCCTGATACCGTAGGAGTGCTTTGGGTGTGCCAAACGTCACAACGTAACTGGGTGGCTATAAAGGTACACTACGGGTATCTCTAAAAGTGTCTGTTGGGTTGGCACGAATCGAGATTGGGATTTTGTCACTCCGTGTAAACGGAGAGGTATCTCTGGGCCCACTCGGTAGGACATCATCATAATGTGCACAATGTGACCAAGGGGTTGATCACGGGATGATGTGTTACGGAACGAGTAAAGAGACTTGCCGGTAACGAGATTGAACAAGGTATCGGTATACCGACGATCGAATCTCGGGCAAGTACCATACCCCTAGACAAAGGGAATTGTATACGGGATTGATTGAGTCCTTGACATCGTGGTTCATCCGATGAGATCATCGTGGAACATGTGGGAGCCAACATGGGTATCCAGATCCCGCTGTTGGTTATTGACCGGAGAACATCTCGGTCATGACTACATGTCTCCCGAACCCGTAGGGTCTACACACTTAAGGTTCGATGACGCTAGGGTTATAAAGGAAGTTTGTATGTGGTTACCGAATGTTGTTCGGAGTCCCGGATGAGATCCCGGATGTCACGAGGAGTTCCGGAATGGTCCGGAGGTAAAGATTTATATATAGGAAGTCCTGTTTCGGCCATCGGGACAAGTTTCGGGGTCATCGGTATTGTACCGGGACCACCGGAAGGGTCCCGGGGGCCCACCGGGTGGGGCCACCTGCCCCGGGGGGCCACATGGGCTGTAGAGGGTGCGCCTTGGCCTACATGGGCCAAGGGCACCAGCCCCAAGAGGCCCATGCGCCTAGGGAACCCTAGAGGGAAGAGTCCTCAAAGGGGAAGGCACCTCCGAGGTGCCTTGGGGAGGATGGACTCCTCCCCCCCCCTTCTTGGCCGCACCCCTTTCTTGGAGTAGGGGGCAAGGCTGCGCCTCCCCCCTCTCCCCTGCCCCTATATATAGTGGAGGGGAGGGAGGGCATCTACACCTGAGCCCTTGGCGCCTCCCTCCCTCCCGTGACACCTCCTCCTCTCCCGTAGGTGCTTGGCGAAGCCCTGCAGGATAGCCACGCTCCTCCATCACCACCACGCCGTTGTGCTGCTGCTAGATGGAGTCTTCCTCAACCTCTCCCTCTCTCCTTGCTGGATCAAGGCGTGGGAGACATCGTCGAGCTGCACGTGTGTTGAACGCGGAGGTGCCGTCCGTTCGGCACTAGGATCATCGGTGATCTGAATCACGACGAGTACGACTCCATCAACCCCGTTCACTTGAACGCTTCCGCTTAGCGATCTACAAGGGTATGTAGATGCACTCCCCTTTCTACTCGTTGCTGGTCTCTCCATAGATAGATCTTGGTGATACGTAGGAAAATTTTGAATTTCTGCTACGTTCCCCAACAAATAATACCCCAGAAAGCGCCGAAGAACATCCCCCCGAGCAAGATTTAGCACAGGGGGATGGAGAAACCAGCCCCCATGGGAGAGCGGCTGACAGAGAGGTCGAGGACAAAAATCATATACCTCCCTCCGAAGACGAGGCAAGCCTCGACGACGACGAATTCGTCGTGCTAGAGGATCCCATCGAACAAGAGCGTTTTCAACGCAGGCTTATGGCCACGGCAAGAAGCCTCAACAAAAAACAGAAACAGCTTCAAGCTGATCAAGATCGGCTAGTCGATAGATGGACTGAAGTCCTTGCGGCCGAAGAGCATAAACCCGAACGCCCCTCCAAGTGCTACCCAAAGCGCAAGTTACTACCCCGATTAGAGGAGGAAGCACTCGACGCGGCCGACAGGCCACCTCGTGGCCGCAACAGAGAGGCCTCATGGCCCTCCACCCAAGCCGCAGCCCATACCAAGGCACGGGAATATGCGCCGGACTTACGTAATATGTTGGAGGAAAAGGCAAGGCAAACAAGATCGATCTACGGATCGCGTGGGCGCCCCACGGCTCGAGACGGTAACCATCACGCCGGTCACAAATTCGGCAGGGCTGAACACAGTAGACAAAGCTCATTGGAGCTACGTCATGATATAGCCCAGTATAGAGGCGCTGCACACCCATTGTGCTTCACAGAAGAAATAATGGATCATCAAATCCCCGAGGGTTTCAAACCCGTAAACATCGAATCATATGATGGCTCAATAGATCCCGCGGTATGGATCGAGGATTATCTCCTTCATATCCACATGGCCCGCGGCAATGATTTCCACGCCATCAAATACCTCCCACTCAAGCTTAAAGGACCAGCTCGGCAGTGGCTTAACAGCCTGCCAACAGGGTCAATCAGCTGTTGGGAGGACCTGGAAGCCGCATTTCTTGACAATTTCCAGGGCACTTATGTGCGACCCCCAGACGCTGACGACCTAAGCCACGTAATTCAGCAGCCAGACGAATCAGCCAGGCAATTCTGGACACGGTTCCTAACAAAGAAAAATCAAATACTTGACTGTCCGGACGCAGAGGCCTTAGCAGCCTTCAAGCATAATATCCGTGACGAGTGGCTTGCCTGGCACCTAGGACAGGAGAAGCCGAAATCTATGGCAGCACTCACGGCACTCATGACCCGCTTTTGCGCGGGAGATGACAACTGGCTTGCTCGTAGCAACAATATGACCAAGAACCCTGGTCATTCGGACACCAGGGACATTAGTGGCAGGTCGCGTCGCAACCAGCAGAAGCGCCGCATCAACGGCGACAATGCTAAGGATACGACAGTTAATGCCGGATTCAGAGGCTCTAATTCGATCAGCGAAAAAAGTCATTCAAAAGGAATCCTAGGGGCCCGTCCAGCTTGGACTGAATACTCGACCGCTTGTGCCAAATACATGGCACCCCCGAAAAGCCGGCCAATCACACCAACAGGGACTGTTGGATGTTCAAGCAGGCAGGCAGATTAAGCGCGACAATGAGGACAAGGGGCTACATAGCGATGACGACGAGGAGCCCCGGCCGCCGAACAACAATGGACAGAAGGGTTTTCCCTCACAAGTGCGGACGGTGAACATGATATACGCCACCCACGTCCCCAAGAGGGAGCGTAAGTGCGCGTTAAGGGACGTATACGCGGTAGATCCAGTCGCCCCAAAGTTCAACCCATGGTCCTCCTGCCCGATCACCTTTGATCGAAGAGACCATCCCACTAGCATCCGTCATGGCGGATTCGCCGCATTGGTTCTCGACCCAATTATTGACGGATTTCATCTCACTAGAGTCCTTATGGACGGCGGCAGTAGACGGAACCTGCTTTACCAGGATACAGTGCGGAAAATGGGCATAGATCCCTCGAGGATTAAGCGCACCAAAACGACCTTTAAAGGCGTAATACCTGGTGTAGAGGCCAGCTGTACAGGCTCAGTCACACTTGAAGTGGTCTTCGAATCTCCGGATAATTTCCGAAGCGAGGAGTTAATCTTTGACATAGTCCCGTTCCAAAGTGGCTACCATGCACTGCTCGGGCGAACCGCATTCGCCAAGTTCAATGCGGTCCCGCACTACGCATACCTTAAGCTCAGGATGCCAGGCCCTCGAGGAGTAATTACGGTCAATGGAAACACCAAACGCTCCCTCCGAACGGAGGAGCACACGGCGGCCCTTGCAGCGGAAGTACAAAGCAGCCTCTCCACGCAGTTCTTCAGTCCGGCCATTAAACGTCCGGACACAGTCAAGCGCGCCCGGAGTAACCTACAACAAGACCGCCTGGCACGTTCCGAGCAGGCGTAGCAATGCGTCCCCAACCCCAACCCCCGCAAAAAGGCGATGCCAGTACTTCGCGTACATAACTACGCTCTAGAAATACCATGGGCATAGGGGGAGGGGCACCATCATGGCACGCCCCAAACACGGCTTAAACCGCACCAGGGGCTGTCGATTTTTTTATATACTTTTCTCTTACTTCCAGGACTCTACTCTTTGGAAGGCCTGTTCGGCAGTTCAACTGCCGCACAAAACGATGCAAGGACCAGGGAAGCAGACAAGCCATGCCGCATTACGGAAATCCCAGGTGGTCTCTATCACGAGCAGTATACCTGTTTCGCATACTATTCCGCAGCTTGCCCCCGGAACAGACATGTTAAATAGTCCAACTTTTCGTTTATCGCATTACTTGTATCGTTCTGCTTTGATCGCAGCTATTTTAATGAACAATGCATAGCTTTTGTCTATTTTTTGCATTACCCTTTTTTATATATAGATGTTCCTTAATGACATGTTGCACCCGTACACTTTGGTACAGCCAAAATACGCCAGGGGCTTCAGTACCCCTCAAGATGGTGTGAGAAGTCCGAACACTTTCACAAGTGCGGCACCCCGAACTTATAGCACTATATGCATCGGCTCCGAATCATGTCTTGGGTCAATAGTTGGGTTTGCTCGGCTCCTATGTTTTGTTCCTTATGTTCCGCTGTATCGGCTAAGGTAGCACTAGGAGAACCACTGCGATTGTGCCCCGGTTGAGCTGGGTTGAGCACCTCACTGGAGAAAGCTAAAACTGACCGTCATGATGAGGCGAGAGCTGGTCGCTGTTCGAGAGGTCTTTTCGAGTCCTTAACAACTTATGCCGCTTAGGGCGAGGAGTCGTCTCTGTCCGGCCAAGGCGTGGATAGCGCCCCGAACTCGGTCTTCCGAATACTAGGGGCTTTGCCGAAATTTAAAATTATAGAATTCTATGGCTAAGTGAGAGTGTTCACGCATTATAGCCCGATTGCCTCGTTCGTTGGGCTGAGCGCCTCCCTCGAAGGACCCAAATATGGGAAAAAGAGCGCCCAGGTTTATCCCCGAACACCCCAGCACCAGCGTCAAGGGGGCAGAAGCCGACAACTCGCCATCTCTCAGTATTGATAAACAGCCGCACAGAAGGTAATATTTTAAATTCAAGCAGCATTGCTTAGCGCATATGAACAAGTTTTCAGCGCACAGGATAACACGAGCGGGTTTTACTCAAAAAATACATCCTTGGTACATTCATCCGCAACAAGGCGGGCACCCTTCAGAACATCCTTATAATAATTCTCGGGCTTGCGATGCTCTTTCCCCGGCGGTGGCCCGTCCTTCACAAGCTTCTCCGCATCCAGCTTGCCCCAGTGCACCTTAGCACGGGCAAGGGCCCTACGGGCACCTTCAATGCAGACAGAGCGCTTGATGTCTTCAAGCCTCGGACAGGCCTCCACCAGCCGCCGCACCAGCCCGAAATAGCTCCCAGGCAGAGCCTCTCCAGGCCACAACCGAACTAGGAGGCCCTTCATGGCCTGTTCGGCCGCCTTGTGGAGCTCGACCAGTTGTTTCAGCTGGTCGCTCAGGGGCACGGGGTGTCCGGCCTCAGCGTACTGAGACCAGAACACCTTCTCCGTCGAGCTGCCCTCCTCGGCTCGATAGAATGCGGCAGCGTCGGATACACTCCGGGGAAGATCTGCGAACGCTCCTAGAGAGCTCCGGATTCGAGTAAGTAACAGGTAACTCACGTTTATGTGTTTGCTTTGCATAAAGAATGCCTTACCCGCCACAATCTTCTTCGCCTCATCCAACTCCTCTAGGGTCTTCTAGGATTCGGCCTTGGCAGATTTGGCATTTTCAATAGCCACCGCAAGCTCGGACGCTTGCGTCTTCGAGTCACGCTCTAAACTCTCATGTTTTTCCATGAGAGCCTGAAGCTCTTGCCGCACCTTGCCAACCTCGGCCTCATACTTCACCCGCTCGGTGTGCTCCAAGGCCGAATTCTTCTCAGCCTCGTCCAACGCCTGCTTAAGGGTCGCCACCTCAGGCGTGGCCCCTACAACAGCCACGATAATCCTGTCATTTTTCGCAACCGCACCTTTTTTATATATATACTTTCAACAAGGTATTTCTTACCTTCATTGTCCTCGAGCTGCTTCTTGGCACGCTCGAGCTCTTGCTGGGACCTTTCGAGGTCCTGCTTTAGCGCGTCCACTTCCGTAGTCAGTGCGGCGGACGCAAGCAGGGTAGCCTGCACATGCATATTGACTCATTTTTGTTAGACTCCTGCGAAATTCTATTTGATCCTCTATTCGGCTTTTCTTCCCGAATGCCAAACAGAGAATCAGGGGCTACTGTCTATGCGGTACTATTATTTACGCATTCTTTACTTACCTCAAAGCCTGTTAAAAGGCTTGTACAAGCTTCAGTCAGTCCGCTTTTGGCGGACTGAACCTTCTGGATCACCGCACTCATAATAGTGCGGTGCCGCTCGTCGATGGAGGCACCTTGGAGCGCCTCCAACATATTGTCCGGCGCCTCCAGTTGGAAGGAGGTCACCGGCACGGTAGGCTTGCTCCTCTTGGAAGGAGGTCGCCCGCCGGACTCTGGAACCTTTGAAGATTCCGGAGCTGTGTCCGGCCTTAAGCCGGACTTGGAGCCCTGGGGGTTTTCCTCCCCTTTACTCCTGGAGTCCGGGAGGTCGCCTTGCGGCGCCTCCAGGACCACCTCCTCCCTGCTTGGAACCTGTTGGGACAACACTTCGGTGTCGCCCGTAGGGCAGGGGGAGGAAGCCGTCGGAAGCGAGTTCACCTCCGACGAGTCCAATGAGCCGCTCGACGACGCGTCGAGCCGGTCCTTGGGTGGGCTGCATAAACGTATTCGACATAAGAGAAAGTTGTGCAAAAAACGAATACTATGAATCACTCCGGTATCCGAACACTTACGATTTCGCCAGGGACTTGGCCCTGGGCTGCCACTCCTCTTCGTCGTCGTTGGCGTCGGTGGAGCAGTCCGGAGGAAGGGTTTTCCCCTTCTTGGACCCTCCGGCCTCCTCAGAGAAGGCGGCCTTCCTTTTCTTCTCTCCTCCCACTGGAGGGGGAGAGGTCTCTTCTTCTTCCTCCTCGTCTTCACGAGAGGAAGGCGCTTCGGGACCGTCGGATGACGAATCCGACACCTCCTGGCGCCGGGCACTCTTTTGAGTCCCTGTGGCCCTTTTCATGGCCTTCTTCTCCGGCACCACATTTTTGGGGTATTTTTTATTGCAAGGATAATTCAGAAAACAGACGGAAAATACTATTTTTGCTTTATTTAATATAAATAACAGAAAGTAAAAAGAGGGTACAGAGAGTTGTGTTTTCTAACTTAATCAATCTCATGCTCATCAAAAGGAACCCACAAACAAGGTTGATCAAGTCTTGTTAACAAACTCATTCCGAATCGCATGAAACCGGAGAAATTTCGAATAACACTAGGTTACCCCAACGGGGATATGCATGTCCCCAACAATAAGAATATCTTATTTTTTCTTGACAGTAGGAAGAGGAAATTCAAAACCTCCAATAATAATCATTGAAACTTTTCCAATAGAATTGATACTGTGGACTTGAAGTTGTTTCCTCGGAAAGTATACCGTATGCTCATTATCATTTAAATGAAAAGTAACATTGCCATTGTTGCAATCAATAACAGCCCCTGCAGTATTCAAAAAGGGTCTACCAAGGATAATCGACATACTATCGTCCTCGGGAATATCAAGAATAACAAAGTCCGTTAAAATTGTAACGTTTGCAACCACAACAGGCATGTCCTAAAAAATACCGACACGTATAGCAGTTGATTTATCAGCCATTCGCAAAGATATTTCAGTAGGTGTCAACTTATTCAAATCAAGTCCACAATATAAAGAGAGAGGCATAACACTAACACCGGCTCAAAGATCACACAAAGCAGTTTTAACATAGTTTCTTTTAATGGAGCATGGTATAGTTGGTAGTCCTGGATCTCCAAGTTTCTTTGGTATTCCACCCTTAAAAGTATAATTAGCAAGCATGGTGGAAATTTCAGCTTCTGGTATCTTTCTTTTATTAGTAACAATATCCTTCATGTACTTAGCATAAGGGTTCATTTTAAGCATATCAGTCAAACGCATATGCAAAAAGATAGGTCTAATCATTTCAGTAAAGCGCTCAAAATCCTCATCATCCTTTTTCTTGGATGGTATAGGAGGAAAACGCATGGGTTACTGAACCCATGGTTCTCTTTCTTTACCGTGCTTCCTAGCAACAAGGTCTCTCTTATCATAACGTTGATTCTTTGATTATGGGTTATCAAGATCAACAGCAGGTTCAATCTCTACATCATCATCATTGCTAGGTTGAGCATCAAGATGAACATCATCATTAATATTATCACTAGGTTCATGTTGATTACCAGATTGTGTTTCAGCATCAGAAATAGAAATCTCATTGGGATTCTCAGGTGTGTCAACAACAGGTTCACTAGAACATGCAATGTCCTATCATTTTTCTTCCTCTTCCTCTTAGAATGACTAGGTGTATCAACATTAGCTCTTTGATAATCTTGCTCAATTCTTGTGACACCCCCGATTCAATCGTACACTAATCATACACGCAAACGTGTACGATCAAGATCAGGGACGCATGGGAAGATATCACAACACAACTCTACAAATAAAATAAGTCATACAGGCATCATATTACAAGCCAGGGGCCTCAAGGGCTCGAATACAAGAGCTCGATCATAGACGAGTCAGCGGAAGCAACAATATCTGAGTACAGACATCAGTTAAACAAGTTTGCCTTAAGAAGGCTAGCACAAACTGGGATACAGATTGAAAGAGGCGCAGGCCTCCTGCCTGGGATCCTCCTAAACTACTCCTGGTCATCGTCAGCGGGCTGCACGTAGTAGTAGGCACCTCCCGAGTAGTAGTAGTCGTCATCGACAATGGCGTCTAGCTCCTGGGCTCCATCGTCTGGTCGCAGCAATTGGGTATAGAAAGGGGGAAAAGAGGGACCAAAGAAACCGTGAGTACTCATCCAAAGTACTCGCAAGCAAGGAGCTACACTACATATGTATGCATTGGTATCAAATGGAAAAGGGGTACCATATGTGGACTGAACTGCAGAATGCCGGGATAAGAGGGGGATAGTTAGTCCTTTCGAAGACTATGCTTCTGGTAACCGCCATCTTGCAGCAGGAGACGAGAGTAGATGGTAAGTTCACCAAGTAACATCGCATACCATAATCCCCGATGATCCTCCCATCGTCGCCCTGTGAGAGAGCGATCACCGGTTGTATCTGGCACTTGGAAGGGTGTGTTTTATTAAGTATCCGGTTCTAATTGTCATAAGGTCAAGGTACAACTCCAAGTCGTCCTGTTACCGAAGATCACGGCTATTCGAATAGATTAACTTCCTGCAGGGGTGCACCACATTTCCCAACACGCTCGATCCCCTTTGTCCGGACACACTTTTCTGGTTCATGCCCGGGCTCGGAAGATCAACACGTCGCAGCCCTACCTAGACACAATAGAGAGGTCAGCACGCCGATCTAAATCCTATGCGCGCAGTGGTCTGGGCCCATCGCCCATTGCACACCTGCACGTTGCGTACGCGGCCGGTGAGCAGACCTAGCAACCTCCATTACAAAGGAAGTTGCGTTACGCGGTCCAACCCGGCGCGCGCCGCTCAGTCGCTGACGTCACGAAGGCTTCGGCTGATACCATGACGTTGAGTGCCCATAACTATTCCCGCGTAGTTGGTTAGTGCGTAAAGGCCAGTAGCCAGACTCAGATCAAATACCAAGATCTCGTTAAGCGTGTTATCTTGAAGTCACCGCGAACGCTGACCAGGGCTAGGCCCACCTCTCTCCTAGGTGGTCCCAACCTCCCCTGTTGCTTCGCCGCAAAGTAATAGTCGAGGGCCGTCGGGAACCCAGGCCCACCTCTACCGGGATGGAGCCACCTGCCCCTTTAGCCCCCATCTCCGAACAGTATCATAAGTAAAGAAATAGTATAAAGTATATATCATATGCCCGTGATCACCTCCCGAAGTGATGACGGCCCGGTAGTATAGCATGGTAGACGGACAAGAGTGTAGGGCCACTAATGAACTACTAGCAACCTATACTAGGCATGTAGGATTGCAGGTAAGGTATCAACAGTGGTAGCAACAATGACAGGCTATGCATCAGGATAGATTAACGAAAAGTAGTAATATGCTACACTACTCTAATGCAAGCAGTATAGAGAAGAGTAGGCGATATCTGGTGATCAAGGGGGGCTTGCCTGGTTGCTCTGGCAAGAGAGAGGGGTCGTCAACACCGTAGTCGTACTGGGTAGCAGTGGCATCGGTCTCGGTGTCTAGTGAGAGAAGAGGAGGGAGAAACAATATTTATTAAGCAAATAGATGCATACCGATGCATGACATGACAAGTAGCGGTGCTAGGGGTGCCCTAACGCGGTATGAGGTGGTACCGTGAAGGGGGGAACACTAGTAGAAAAAGGGTCAAATGTGAAGCACATTAGCGCCGGTTTGTATTTGAGCCGGCACTAATGTATACATTAGTGCCGGTTCCAACGGCTAGCCGTGCCGCTTTCATTAGTACCGGTTCATGGCGAACCTTTAGCACCGGTTCGTGCCACGAACCGGTACTAATGAGAGTGGTGGATGGATGTTGTCAGACTGGGGCCCCTCCAGCCCCTTTAGTACCGGTTCTTGGCATGAGCCGGTACTAAAGGTCATCCTACATAAACCCTTCGTCCACCCGAGCTCGCTCTGTTCTTCCCCTTTCCCCTCTCCTCTCTGTTCTTCCCCTCTTCCTCTCAAGCTCATCACACATTTTGCCCAAAATTTGTCAAGATTTGAAGGCCCCCATCCATTCAAATGATCACAATGGTTAGCAACTTTGTCCTTTCATCTCTCATTGCTAGATTAGCTCTTGCAATGCTTTATATAGTAATTAATTTGTGAGTTTAGTAATTTGGGAGGATATATATATATGTGCTAGTATTTTATTTATATGCAATTTGATGTAAAAAATAACACTTAGTTTGCATATGTAGGTGTGGTTTACTTAGTGCCTTCTAAATCTCCATCGTAGCCACCGTCGATCGCCCGCACCGTCCCGTTGCCGGCACCACCTTGTGGTGAGCCTCTAGTTCATGAAATTTTATATAAAAATTGATGTTTGTGTGATTTGGATATATAGTTACTCGTATAATTATCTTACCCGTACGTTGTTTGTTATACATATAGTGCCATGGTTTTGATATCCGTCCCCGTCGGCCCTAGTCCTTGTTATGATTCGGATGTGGTATGTATATTCTCTTTTAAAACTAGTTGCATTTCGTGTTTATGACAAATTATGCCCATAAAGTTGACATAGAAATTTTTTCTAGGAGGTGTGTGAACCGGAAATTCCAACCGACCCTATTGCCGAGAGGTTAAATTTAGTTGAAAGAGAAAACGAGTACTTGAAATAAAAATTGAAAAGAATTGAGGGGGAGAAGATGGAATTGGAGTTGCATTTTGCCGATGTCGTCGATGATCACAAGATGAAGATGGAGAAAATGCGCTTGAAGATTAGAAAGATTAGAAAATATGCCATCGATAGTGAGGCTTGGTATCATTATGATGTTGGATCCATTGTTACCTTAGTTGCGATCTTGATCGTATTTGTTGTTGCATTTAAATGCTTTAGCTAGAGAGTTATTTGTTGGTTGCATTTAAGTGTTGTATGAACTTTATGTATGAACTTGTATTAATTTGGTCTATTCGGTGTTGTGTAATGAAGATGAGCTGGCAATGGATGTACGATGACCGATGCTCTCCCCAGTTCGTTGAGGGCGTGCATACTTTTCTGCTTGCGGCTGAGGCAAACAAGCGGGCGGATGGTTTTATGCCTTGTGCATGTGCTCGCTGTAAGAATGGTCACAATTACTCTACGTCAAGAACCATTCACGTGCACCTGTTTAAGTCCGGTTTCATGCCCCATTATAATGTTTGGACCATGCACGGAGAAAGAGGGGTTATGATGGAAGACGATGAAGAAGAAGAGGACGATGACAGCTATCCTGGCCATGGGTTCCCTGAATACGATGATACAACAATGGGGGAAGAAGCTGAGCCGGTAATGCGGGAAGAAGCAGAGCCGGCAATGTGGGAAGAAGCTGAAGAAGAGGCATCAGATGAGCCCGTTGATGATCTAGGTCGGGCCATTGCCGATGCAAAGAGAAACTGCGCAAGTGATTTGGAGAAGAAGAAGTTGCAGCGCATGTTAGAGGATCACAAAAAAATGTTGTACCCGAATTGCGTAGGTGACAAGAAAAAGCTGGGCACCACACTGGAATTGCTGCAATTGAAGGCAGAGAATGGTGTATCTGACAAGGGATTTGGAAAGTTGGTTGTAATGATAAAGGATATGCTTCCAAAGGACAACGAATTGCCCGAGAGTACGTACGAAGCAAAGAAGGTTGTCTGCCCTCTAGGGTTAGAGGTGCAGAAGATACATGCATGCCCTAATGATTGCATCCTCTACCGCGGTGAGTACGAGGATTTGAACGCTTGCCCGGTATGTGGTGCATTGCGCTATAAGATCAGCCGTGATGACCCTGGTGATGTCGAGGGCCGGCGCCCCAGGAAGAAGATTCCTGCCAAGGTGATGTGGTATGCTCCTATAATACCATGGTTGAAACGTTTGTTCCAAAACAAAGAGCATGCCAAGGCGATGCGATGGCACAGAGAAGACCGTAAGAAAGACGGAAAGTTGAGAGTACCCGCTGACGGGTCGCAGTGGAGAAAAATCGAAAGAAAGTACGGGAAGGAGTTTGCAGATGACGCAAGGAGCGTATGGTTTGGTCTAAGCGCAGATGGCATTAATCCTTTTGGGGAGCAGAGCAGCAACCATAGCACCTGGCCTGTGACTCTATGGTTATATACAGGACATATGGGAACTTGACTATCGACGTGGTTTGAAGGTCCCTTTGTTTCGGTGCAAATGGGTCAATATGACACGAGGCGGGGTAACGGAAGACCCGCAGTACGGAATTACAACAGTGGATCTCAACAATCTTGCATATGCAGACGAACCATTCGTCCTAGCCAATGATGTGGCACAGGTTTTCTATGTAAAGGACATGTCTACCAAGCCAAGAAAAAGAAAAGATAATGAAGCGAATGCATCGTACGATGAGCCAAAGCGGCACATAGTTCTTTCTGGGAAGAGAAACATCGTGGGAGTGGATGACAAGATAGACAAGTCAGAAGATTATGAAAAGTTTGATGAAATTGCTCCATTCACAGTGAATATTGACCCGAGCATCCCGTTAAATGATGAAGATTTTCCATGGCTACGACGCAAAAGGACACACGCGAAGAAAAAGTTTCACACCCAAAGATCTGGGATGTGATCGGCTTAACTATCATCACTTTCTTCTGTGTTTCACACCCAGGAAGGAATCCCTGTAATAGTTAGGGTAGCTAGTTATGTGTTTTGGCATTTGAAACGCGAAGAAATTTTATGTGCAAGCAAATTCTTTCATGCATTTACTGATTTTTTTCAGCTAAATGACCCTGAAATTGAAAAGCATTTCAAATGAACTCAGAAAAGGATGAAAGTTGGCATGGTATCATAATTTCACCCACATAGCATGTGCAAAAAAGTAGAGAGGGTTACCGCAAAAACTGGATGCACTTCGTATACAAAATGGACAATCTATTTCGAAGTATCAGGGTTTCGGACGAAAACTCATCCGTTACAAAGGCATTTCATTTTTTAAATAACCTAAGCATTACCAAATTGAATATACTGATAAAACACACTAATATTAAACATAAGAAAAAAGAATCACTGAAAAATCTATTTTCAAAGTTAAGTTATTCACAAAAATAAATAAAGCAAAAAAAATAAGAAAAAAAAGCCCACCTACTGGGCCACAGCGGCCTGCATACGACTAGAAACCCAAATTCAAGTTGGGCCAGGATGCAGGCCCGCTAGCCCAGTAGGCCCAACAGGGCATCGCAGAAGAGGTAGGCCCAGAAGGCCTGCTTAAGAGAGGAGCTCGAGATAGCAGCGACGGCGGGGCTTATAAGCAGGTGCGAGTGCCCCTCGGCTAGCGAGGTGGGACTAAACTTTTGTGCCCCTCGCCTGGCAGCGCACACCCTTTAGTACCGGGTCGTGGCACCAACCGGTACTAAAGGGGGGGCCTTTAGTACCGGTTGGTTCCACGAACCGGTACTAAAGGGGGGTGCTTCCTGCCGCTTGGCCTGGCCAAAACAGGCCTTTAGTACCGGTTGGTGGCTCCAACCGGTACAAAAGGTGCCTTCTATATATACATCACTTCGATAAATTTCATTCTCCCTCTGTTTCTTCCCGATCGATCGACGCCGTCGCCGCCCCCGTCCTACGCCGCCCCCGTCGCACGCCGTTGCCGTTGCCGCCCCCATCCTCGTCGCCGCCCTCATCCCCGTCGCCGCCCCTGTCCCCGTCGCCGCCCCCGTCGCCGTCGCCGCCCTCGTCTCCGTCGCCGCCCCGGGCCCGTCACCATCGCGCCGTCCCCGCGTCGCCGCCCTTGTCTCCGTCGCCGCCCCGGGCCCGTCCCCGTCGCGCCGTCCCCGCGTC
>NC_041384.1:30279721-30309566 GCF_002162155.2 Triticum dicoccoides | reverse complement strand
GTCCCCGCGTCGCCGCCCGTCGCCTCGCCGTCGCCGTCGCCCCACTGTGAGCTCTCCCCCTCTAACCCCTCTCCCTCGCCCCCGGTGGCCACCATGGGCGCCGCCCCTCCCCGAGCCCATACACACACACAAGCATGATGAACACACACACACGCACATTTCCTTAAGTTAATTAGTATATACGTATTTTGTATGTTTAATTAGTTTAGATTTTTCAGATTATTATTTTTTCACTAGTATATATGTATGAATGCATGTTAGATGGATATAATTAGTGTTTAATTAGTATGGAATTTTTTTATATAATGTTGTTTTTCTGTTTTTAATGGATGTATAGAAGTTGTTTTTTCTGTTTTTAGTGTTAGATGCTTAATTAGTATGAAATAGCACATAGATTTTTGACATATGCAATGATAGCATAATTAGTGTTATATTTGCATATAGTATTTGTTGTCGACGATGCCCGGCCCGCATCCTCGCCGTCGACCCGTTCGCGACGACGTCCTGCTTCAGAGGACCTATGTCCGGGACTGGGCTCCGCCGGGCTGGCACTGGGAGGTGCTACCTTCAGGGGCGCGACTCTTGGTGAGGAACCCGGCCCCGGGTCCCGTCGTCGACCCTCATCTCCTTTGGTGGCATTCGCGTGGGCCACTTTCGGTGTGGAGGGAGCCGGCCCTGCCGGAGGTGGTACGTCGCCGTGTCAGGGAGGTGGATGAGCACGTCCATCGCTACATGGCTGCTATGGACGTCAGGTTCTCCAATACCTGGCAGGTTCTTTGGGGAGATCACCCGAGCTATGATCCAGTGATGGTTCCTTCACTTTGGTTGTCCACCGCTTAGATTACTCTCTACTATTCGATCTTTATTAGCTAGCTAGCTAGCTAGTGATGTATTCGATATATAATATTCGAGATGATTTATTTGAGATTATATATATTATTTGAGACGATGTATTCGAGATTATATCTATTATTCGAGACGACGTATTCGAGATTAAATCTATTATTCGAGACGATGTATTCGAGATTATATCTATTATTCGAGACGATGTATTCGAGATTATATCTATTATTCGAGATTATACTCAATTGTTCTATATTTCTTTTGGCATAGTTAAATAAAAGCTATGGCGGACAATACCGACAAAGAGAGAGAACAGACCATGTTCGATATCATACGCGGGCCAGATGATGATCAGAATGAAGAAGATTTTGACGGCTCCGAATTTCTAAGTAACACCGGAGAGGGTGATATGATATTCGATCGCTACTTAAAAAACAAAGTGACTATAACATCTTGTTTGGGATAGTCAACAGGTAATTTCAATCATTATTAACTATATATCTCAGCCTATTTAGTAATTCGTCATTTCATGATATGAACTATTTAATAACCCCTTTATTCATTTTCTTTGTCGGCGGGCAGGGCTTGGACAAGGTTCATCAGCGTCACAGAAGGCGAATGGAAACCAAAGCTGAAATGGTTTCGATCCAAGGTAAGTAATTAAGTAGTACTAGCTAGCTAGCTAGCTAGTTGCCATCTCTTTAATTATCATGTTTGATTAATTATTATCTGATCAAATTAAATTCCATTCTCGTAATAAAGGCCCTGAAGCAGGCGCAGGGGACTGATCTGTGTGCATTCTACGTTTGCGACAACATTCGCATGATGGCGTCCGAAAGGAGCAGATCTCAAAGACAGGAATGGGTACGCTTGTCAGAACACTATTCACAATTTTTACACCATTATCGATATCTAGTCACACAACTAATACACATGCATATTGATCTTCTTCTTAACAGTTCAAAGAGGTGCGGGACAAATTCCTAGAAACGGAGCGCGTAGAAGCACTTCAAGAGAAAATAGCGGGATTTTTGCTCGACCAGGTCATAAATCCGAAGGGAGAATACTATTACCCGCTACCGCCCCCATGAACCACTTCCAATTGTCATCGTGCTCCGAAGGCACCAATTAGGCTAATGCCACTAGCTCCGAAGGCAACATGCATATTTAGGAGAAATTGTATATAGTTATACATGTGTGTATGTGTGAATTAATATGGTTTGTGAGACATTGATGATATATATATGATTGGTTCTACTAGAAATTCTATTTATATATATATATATATATATATATATATATATATATATATATATATATATATATATATATATATATAATGTGTACAATGTGTAGTACCGTAAAATACAAGCAAACGAAAAAGAATTAAAATGGAAAACACAAAATTAAATGAAAAAGAAGTCATAAAACCAAAAACCCCTCAAACATTTTAGTACCGGTTGGTGCTACCAACCGGTACTAAAGGGCTCCCGGCCCCCGGAGCTGGCTCGTGCCACGTGGTTGCCCTTTAGCACCGGTTCGTGTTGAACCGGTACTAAAGGGGAGGGGGGGGCTTTAGTGCCGAAACGTTAGTGCCGGTTCCTAAACCGGCACTAAGGGGCCTTACGAACCGGTGCTATTGCCCGGTTCTGCACTAGTGGAAACATCCGGGAAAATATCCCCGGTGTTCCGCGTTTCCGGATAGATGAACCGGAGGGGGAAAGTTGCGTATTCGCTATGCTAGGGATGCGTGGCGGACGAACGGGCTGCGTATCCGGATTCGTCCTGAGATTCTGAGCAACTTCCATGTCCGAAGTTTTTTCGTCCGAACTACGGATTATTTTATAATAATTTTCAAATTTTTAATACATTTTCTGAAATTAATTTAATTCGAAAATAAAAATAAAAATTCCCAGTCAGCAGTTGACTGAGTCAACATTGACTGGTCAAGGGGCGTTGGGGTCCCACCTGTCACTGACTGGGACTACCCAGTCAAATGGGACCCATTTGTCAGTGAGACATTTGATTAACATATTGGTTTTGTTTTTCTTTTTAAGTAAACTAACTGGTTGTGGGCCCTGCTGCCAGTGACTAATTAGTGGGGTTGTTGGATAGTACTCCCTCCGTTCCTAAATACTTGTCTTTTTAGAGATTTCAACAAGTGACTACATACGGCGCAAAATGAGTGAATCTACATTTTAAAATATGTCTACATACATCCGTATGTTGAGTCCATTTAAAATGCCTAGAAAGACAAGTATTTGGAAACCGAGGGAGTACTAATTGGGGTTAGCCCCTAATTGAGTTTGGGCTAGCGTGGTGGCACATCCAGCCGTGAGGCTCTGCACACACACACATATAGCACACGCCCATACTCGGCCATGGCCTTGGCCATGGCAAACCGCAAGCAGCAACACAGCGGCAAGATGCAGGAGAGCAGAGAGTAGCGGCAACGCATAGCAGCAGCACCGCCTTGCAGTAGCACTAGCAGGCCGAGTAGCTGCAGCGGCACAGCAGCAACAGCAGGCGCAGCAGCAGCAGAACGCAGCAAGCAACAACAGCTGAGCAGCAGCGGCATGGGCAGCACGCGCAGTAGAGCAGTAGCGCGAGCAGTAGGCGGTCGCGGGCGCGCGGGGGGTGAGGCACAGTAGCCGCGGCCATGCGTAGGAGCAGCCAGCAGCAACAACAACACGTACGCATACGCGAAAGCGGCGCTCCGGCCATGGCGACGGATCGAATGGCAAATGAAGGGAATCGGAGGAGATGCTCACTGCGAACTCGATGGTGAGGTCGGGGAGGCCGGGGACCGTCCGGAGCTGTGGCAAACGATGGCGGAGGACGGCAATGTACGCGGTGGAGACATCGGCGATGGCGGGCGTACGGGCCGCCTTGGCTCGATTTGGTGCATGTGGAACACAAAGACGGCAGATGCGGATCTCCTGGACGTCTTCCCGCGCGAGGGCGACGACGGTGGCCGCAGTAACAACGACGACGAACGTAGTCACCGCATCGAGCCCGAGCTCGATTTCGAGAAAAAGAGGAGAGGGGCGAAGGGGGATCGAGAGGGGATTGGACGAGCACATGCTAGGGTTTTGGTTGGGCGTATTTATAGGCCAAGGGAGGGCACGTGGAGGCCATCCATGGCCATGGCGGCTTGGATGCTCGCCACGCCCTACCTCTACCCCTGTAGCGTGAGGTAGAGGATGGCCTAGGTGGGTTGGTCTGCACTCTGGCCACTAGGGCCCAGTGTAGCAGTAGGCCTCTAGTTCTTTTATTTTTCGTTGTTATTTTTCCATTTTGTAATTTGTACACTGTTCTGCATTAAGTAGAGCCATCAATTAATTTTTGTAAAAAGTATAACTTGTCTTAATAAATAATATGCCATATTTAGCACTGCCATAAAAAGTATGAACCTTATTTGAATTCATTTGAATTTTGTTTTAAATAGAAAATATTTATTTTGGGGCTGTTTGATCCAGATTAAAATATTTTAATGGCATTTTATAAGTAAAATAATGTTGGTTTATTCACGAAAATTAGTTAGCGAATTTGCGCAACATAGTGAACATTTTTGTTTTACCGTTTGAAGAAATAATAACTTAAATTTATTTTAATTTGAATTTGAATTCAGTTTAGAACAACGTGAGGTTTAGCAAAAATAATTGCGATGACATGGAACCATTAGGGTGTGATTACTGTAGCTTAGTTACTGGGGTGTTACAAATCTCCTTCACTACAAGAAATCTCGTCCCGAGATTTAAGAGGTAGTGTAAGGGGGAAAGGCTTGGTTACAAAATTCTATCGTGTCTTCTCGGTCTCGGCTTGTTTTCTTGAAGGGGTCGATCTGTTAAGTGGATGTCTTCATTTCTCTACTTCAAGTCATCATGATGAAGCCGGGATCCTTTCTTCAGGATCTCCATCGTACTTACGAAAAGACAAGGGGTAAGACTTGGGAAGGGCGAAGCTGAATACATGTTAGGTACCTTGGGGCTATCTCCATGGACGAGCCATAGAGGCATCTCTCGAGTTGATATTCAAGAAGGTCCTCGAGAGAAAGGTAATAAGGTGCAGTATGATGTCTCAAGCAGATAGGCAACCGTTCGTTGCCTGAAGTAGAGTGGAAGGGGTTCATAGTGATTGGAATAAGTATTGTGTCTGAT
Organism: Triticum dicoccoides; assembly: GCF_002162155.2. Classification (NCBI taxonomy): domain Eukaryota; kingdom Viridiplantae; phylum Streptophyta; class Magnoliopsida; order Poales; family Poaceae; genus Triticum; species Triticum dicoccoides. The sequence goes on along the minus strand of NC_041384.1, from coordinate 30,304,563 downwards.
ACCAGAATTGGTGATCTCTCAGAAGGTGGCTCATGAATTACATACAAAGCCACACGTGAGGAATAACTTTGGAAACAAGGGTGTACAGGGGAGTCAGGTTTCGATCCTGTGGACTTGTGGGTTATGGGCCCACCATGTGGGTTAAAAGTAGGAGGAGCGGTGACATCTTGCATGGTCATGATAGCAAGGCATGTCAGAGGGTAGCCTATCAGTTATGTCAGCAACAACGTCGGTACCAAGGGCGAGGGACGAAGAGAACCATTTTCCTGCTCGTTGAACGAGGCGGACCAATAGGCAAAGTTCTCGTCCATCGGTGGCTACCGGATTGTCATCAACAATAGTAACAGAGTCTGGCCAACAGAATTGTACACCGAGGTGTTTACATAAGCAGGAGAATATTATTGCTTAGATCATATAGATCACAAGAAAGGTTAAACCAAACAATGGAAAGGAAAATATGATTATAAGATTAAACAGAACAATGGAAAGGAAAATGTGTTTAAACACATATTTCAAGGGTATATCCTTCCCAAGGACAAGCAGAGCATGATATCCATGACAGGACACAATGTAGAAAAAAAAAACTCCTTAGGTAAGGGGAGAGAAATTTCATGACATTACCCATACAACGGCGTTTGGATAATTGAGCAGGAAACATTTTGCATTGGGCTTCAAATGTTGTTGTTGAAAATCGGAGTACCATAGACATGCTTCGAGATAGCGTTGGCATGGTCTTCGAGCAAAGGACAGACTTGGATATACAGAGGATTCATCAGGAACCACTTATAGAATAAGTCTTACAATTTCCTCATGGAAGAATGGTTAACCTTGCTAAAATGGAAACTATAACAGTAGGTCCTCCGGCTAGTTGTGCTAGGCACGACATCACCTTACCGGGTTATACTAAGATCAATGTTATAACTCTTGGAAATATGTTCCAACCATCATATCTGGCCGAGAGCCAGATCTGATTGATGTCAGGATACCTCAAACTCAGTATGCGTGAGAAGAAAAAGGTGCAACACAAATTGACGAGCTGGCATTTCAAGATTCTCCGAAAATGAACTATGGAAGCAATTTCCGAAACAAGAGTTCATCATCAAACCAAGGGGAGGGTGAGGAGGTGGATGATGGACTCGGCGAGAATTCATTGAGACCTCCAAAAAGATGGATTTCCTCAATCATGTGAACAGGGAGATAACATTTGTTAGATCAAAATGATATAATGATGTATGCCCGAGGGAAACATAAGCAAATAAACATTGATCGAAAAGTGCATAACAAAACATGGACTAAGTAGCACGATCAATGTTAGGATGACGAGTCAATAACCAACATATGAAGAAAGAAACTATCATTCTTAACTTACAAGCAATAGGGTTGCTAGAAATTTTGAATTCACACATCTTAGTCCATTTGTCGGCATTCCGGTATTAAACAACACGGGGACCAAGAAGGAATGGTGATGGTGAAAAGTAGCACTTGTATCAAGAATTCTCAAGAGGTGGTGAAATTCTCATGACATTCCTGACATAAAAGATGGTAATACTCCAAGGTAAAGAAGAACAATTGCTGGATAGCAAGGAACTCAAAGTATAACACAAAACACGAACAAGTTTGTGTTGAACGGAAGGCAATAAAGTGGTCGATGATAACACAAATCATCGAGGGTAAAGGATGGTATTTCTCATCAAGAATTCGATAGATATCTTGGAAGATCTCAGGATTTTGATGATGATCACAACACAGTTGTCGAGAGGTTTCAAGAAGATGTAACCGATCGACGATGACATCAAGTCAACGAAATGATGAAGCGAAAAATTATTCAAACCACGAGTATGACACAAACTCGAAATCAAGCTTGTTGTTCAAGGTGAAATGATATGACGAGGAAAATCTACGTAAGCTTAGATCATCATCAAAACTGGTGCTCCGGTAGCACAGTTAAATTCGGCACGACAAGGATATAGCCAAGCAGGCTAGCAATGACGTGATCGAGTTCAAACTCGTAAGTAATGAAGGTTACCAAGATTTGTTTAATCGCGGTGCGGACTTCAGTCAATTATCGGTGTCTTTGAGTGTTTAATAACTCAGAGCCCGTGAAAATTGGAATCAGAGAGAATGTAGAACTTGATGAAGAACTCATAAGAAGTATGCAGTTCCATGATAATCTCGAGATACCATGGGGTAATACTCGGCGACAGATCATAGTAGAGGTTGGACTAGGGTAATGCTCTGCAGAAGACAAGTGCTCATACTTGCACGAGAAATGGAATCAAGGAGAAACATGGTCGGAACCATGTCCACGGATACAAGATGAACTTATAACAAGGGGATAATTATTTTAAGAGAAGCTTCCATGATAAGGTATACATCGTGTCCATGGGCATGAACACAAGGTTCAAGGTCGACTCCCACTTGTTCAATGCATAACCTTTCATTCACCTCTCATATTTCGAAAATGACAATAGTTGTCGAATTTTTTTACCCGGTGCAATACCAGATAAGTATGACCCGTGAAATCTTTCGGGTTCACACGGATTAGTGAAGACATAGGTTCAACCCATCAGGGCATCTTAGGAACATATACCACAAACGTTGGAGTAAATAATACAAGCTCAAAAGCAGAGCATGGTTCACAAAGTAGAGAATACAATTTACCAAAGGTAATATTTACATATGGAAAGGCTCACAAGGTTATTCAACATGAAGGACACTGTCGGTTAAAATACGATAAAGGTTCTGGTGGTCCACAAGGGATCTGATGTGAGCATCGGTACTCAACCAGAGGAAGAAAGAATGCAAGGAGGTCAGATTATAGAAACCACTGACTAACTCGAAGCTCAAATGCAAAGGAATTATGAATTCCAAGACAAGGGATCAGAAGCAATGCTCTGATTAGGGATGGATAAGTTTAGTAGCCTTAGGGGTACAATCGATGACAATTTGATTGATCAAAATCCAGCTCATCCTTAAAATGATGCCTGAGACGAAAGGATAAATTCTAGGATCTGATTGAGGATTGCGAGCATTCACAGCATATTGAATCAATGGACTCAAAATCATAGTGACAAGGGCTGCCAATAAGACTACTATACTTACGAGATTAACCATAATGCAAGCAAGCAAGCAAGAATTTCAAGAGCAATAAGCTGCTAAGGATTTTTGAAAGATCGAATAGTATTTTAAAGACCTTAGTGAAACACATGAACAACTGAGGATGAGAGATACTTGGTAAGTGTGAGGAATTATCCGTAGGGGTATTGAGGTGGCAAGGAACTGCAAGGCAGTAGGCACAAGTATTCTTGGAACAATAGAGAGAAATTCGGGGTATCTTGTAATAACAAAATCAACGGGGAATGATTGTATGAATGACAAGTGTATGTAGTTATCCATAGGGTTTGATGATGGAAGGGAATTGCAAACACAATGAGCAAAAGCTCTCAGGATAACATCGGAGAGTAACTTCTGAATCTACTGGTGCAGCAGGCGATCATCTGTAATAAGGGGGCTCTCCGGAAGGAAGTAATTACAAGAACCTAGAGTTAGAGTTAGCAAATTCGTTTAACCCGAGTAGAAGAGAGTTCAGAGTCCCAGAGTAAAGATCGAGGAGTAAAAGATCGTAATACCACCCAAATGGCGACGTGGGCCCGTAAGGCACACAGCCATGTCAGTAAAAGTTTTGTAATGTCTAGACTCGACTTCGGCCAAGAAGTGTGGAAGGGGGATTCCTACAGGCAGTCGGCTCTGATACCAACTTGTGACGCCCCTGTTTCAATCATACACTAATCATACACGCAAACGTGTATGATCAAGATCATGGACGCACGGGAAGATATCACAACACAACTCTACAAATAAAATAAGTCATACAAGCATCATATTACAAGCCAGGGGCCTCTAGGGCTCGAATACAAGAGCTCGATAATAGACGAATCAGCGGAAGCAACAATATCTGAGTATAGACATGAGTTAAACAAGTTTGCCTTAAGAAGGCTAGCACAAACTGGGATACAGATCGAAAGAGGCGCAGGCCTCCTGCCTGGAATCCTCCTAAACTACTCCTGGTCGTCGTTAGCGGGCTGCACGTAGTAGTAGGGACCTCCCGAGTAGTAGTAGTCGTCATCGACAGTGGCGTCTGGCTCCTGGGCTCCATCGTCTGGTCATAGCAATCGGGTATAGAAGGGGGGAAAGAGGGAGCAAAGCAACCGTGAGTACTCATCCATACTCGGAAGCAAGGTGCTACATTACATATGTATGCATTGGTATCAAATGGAAAAGGGGTATCATATGTGGACTGAACTACAGAATGCCGGAATAAGAGGGGGATAGCTAGTCCTTTCGAAGACTACGCTTCTGGTAACCTCCATCTTGCAACAGGAGAACAGAGTAGATGGTAAGTTCACCAAGTAACATCACATAGCATAATCCTAACCGACGATCCTCCCCTCGTCGTCCTGTGAGAGAGCGATCACCGGTTGTATCTGGCACTTGGAAGGGCGTGTTTTATTAAGTATCCGGTTCTAGTTGTCATAAGGTCAAGGTACAACTCCAAGTCGTCCTGTTACCGACGATCACAGCTATTCGAATAGATTAACTTCCCTGCAGGGGTGCACCACATTTCCCAACACGCTCGATCCCCTTTGTCTGGACACACGTTCCTGGGTCATGCCCGGCCTCGGAAGATCAACACGTCGCAGCCCTACCTAGGCACAACAGAGAGGTCAGCACGCCGGTCTAAATCCTATGCGCGCTGGGGTCTGTGTCCATCGCCCATTACACACCAGCACGTTGATTACGCGACCGGTGAGCAGACCTAGCAACCTCCATTACAAAGGAAGTTGCGTTACGCGGTCCAACCCGGCGCGCGCCGCTCAGTCGCTGACGTCACGAAGGCTTCGGCTGATACCACGACGTCGAGTGCCCATAACTGTTCCGCGTAGTTGGTTAGTGCGTAAAGGCCAGTAGCCAGACTCAGATCAAATACCAAGATTTCATTGAGCGTGTTATCTTGAAGTCAGTGCGAATGCCGACCAGGGCCAGGCCCACCTCTCTCCTAGGTGGTCTCAACCTGCCATGTTGCTTCGCCGCAAAGTAACAGTCGGGGGCCGTCGGAAACCCAGGCCCAAGTCTACCGGGATGGAGCCACCTGCCCCTTCAGCCCCCATCTCCGAACAGTATCATAAGTAAAGTAACAGTATAAAGTATATATCATATGCCCGTGATCACCTCCCGTAGTGATTACGGCCCAGTAGTATAGCATGGCAGACGGACAAGAGTGTAGGGCCACTGATGAAGTACTAGCAACCTATACTAGGCATGTAGGATTGCAAGTAAGGTATCAACAGTGGTAGCAACAATGACAGGCTATGCATCAGGATAGGATTAATGGAAAGCAGTAATATGCTACACTACTCTAATGCAAGCAGTATAGAGAAGAGTAGGCGATATCTGGTGATCAAGGGGGGAGGGGGCTTGCCTGGTTGCTCTGGCAAGAGAGAGGGGTCGTCAACACCGTAGTCGTACTGGGTAGCAGTGGCGTTGGTCTCGGTGTCTAGCGAGAGAAGAGGGGGGAGAAACAATAAATATTAAGCAAACAAATGCACAGCGATGCATGACATGACAAGTAGCGGTGCTAGGGGTGCCCTAACGCGGTATGAGGTGGTACAGGTGAAGGGGGGAAACATCAGGGAAAATATCCCCGGTGTTTCGCATTTCCGGACAGATGAACTGAAGGGGGAAAGTTGCGTGTTCACTATGCTAGGGATGTGTGGCGGACGAACGGGCCGCGTCCTGATTCGTCCCGAAATTCTGAACAACTTCCATGTACAAAGTTTTTTCATCTGAGCTACGGACTATTTTATACTATTTTTAAAAGTTTTAATACATTTTCTGAAATTAATTTAATTCGAAAATGAAAATAAAAATGCCCAGTCAGCAGTTGACTGAGTCAACATTTGACTGGTCGAGGGGCGCTGGGGTCCCACCTGTCACTGACTGGGACTACCCAGTCAGCAAGTTTGACTGGTCAAAAGACCAGTGGGACCCATTTGTCAGTGAGACATTTGATTAACATATTGGTTTTGTTTTTTTTTTGAAGTAAACTAACTGGTTGTGGGCCCTGCTGCCAGTGACTAATTAATGGGGTTGTTGGATAGTACTAATTGGGGTTAGCCCCTAATTGAGTTTGGGCTAGCGTGGTGGCACACACACACATATAGCACACGCCCATACTCGGCCATGGCCTTGGCCATGGCAAATCGCAAGCAGCAACACAGCGGCAAGATGCAGGAGAGCAGAGAATAGCGGCAACGCATAGCAGCAGCAGCGCCTTGCAGTAGCACTAGCAGGCCGAGCAGCTGCAGCGGCACAGCAGCAACAGCAGGCGCAGCAGCAGCAGAACGCAGCAAGCAACAACAGCTGAGCAGCAGCGGCATGGGCAGCACGCGCAGTAGAGCAGTAGCGCGAGCAGTAGGCGGTCGCGGGCGCGCGTGGGGTGAGGCACAGTAGCCGCGGCCATGCGTAGGAGCAGCCAGCAGCAACAACAACACGTACGCATACGTGAAAGCGGCGCTCCGGCCATGGCGACGGATCGAATGTCAAATGAAGGGAATCGGAGGAGATGCTCACTACGAATGGTGAGGTCGGGGAGGCCGCGGACGGTCCGGAGCTGTGGCAAACGATGGCGGAGGACGGCGATGTACGCGGTGAAGACATCGGCGATGGCAGGCGTACGGGCTGCCTTGGCTCGATTTGGTGCACGTGGAACACGAAGACGGCAGCTGCGGATCTCCTGGACGCCTTCCCGCGCGAGGGCGACGACGGTGGCCGCGGTAACGACGACGACGAACGTAGTCACCGCATCGAGCCCGAGCTCAATTTCGAGAAAAAGAGGAGAGGGGCGAAGAGGGATCGAGAGGGGATTGGACGAGCACATGCTAGGGTTTCGGTTGGGCGTATTTATAGGCCAAGGGAGGGCACGTGGAGGCCATCCATGGCCATGGCGGCTTGGATGCTCGCCACGCCCTACCTCTACCCCTGTAGCGTGAGGTAGAGGATGGCCTAGGTGGGTTGGGCTGCACTCTGGCCACTAGGGCCCAGTGTAGCAGTAGGCCTCTAGTTCTTTTATTTTTCGTTGTTATTTTTCTATTTTGTAAGTTGTACACTGTTCTGCATTAAATAGAGCCACCAATTAATTTTTGTAAAAGGTATAACTTGTCTTAATAAATAATATGCCATATTTAGCACTGCCATAAAAAGTATGAACCTTATTTGATTTCATTTGAATTTTTTTTAAATAGAAAATATTTATTTTGGGGCTGTTTGATCCAGATTAAAATATTTTAATGGCATTTTAATAAGTAAAATAATGTTGGTTTATTCACGAACATTTGTTAGCGAATTTGCGCAACATAGTGAACATTTTTGTTTTACCGTTTGAAGAAATAATATCTTAAATTTATTTTAATTCGGTTTAGAACAAAGTGAGGTTTAGCAAAAATAATTGCGATGACATGGAACCATTAGGGTGTGATTACTGTAGCTTAGTTACCGGGGTGTTACAATTCTCTTGGGGTGGCCCTCAGGATACAAAGGTTCCTGAGTCATTTTACCTTCTCTAGTCATAATTCTAACAACATTATCATTCTTCTTATTATTTAATTAATTGAGCAAATCATTCTGAGCTTTAAGCACTTGTTTTACTTGAGTGGTAACCATAGAAGCATGTTTATTAATAAGTTTAAGTTCACCTTTAAATCTAGACATATAATCACTTGAGTGTTCAAGCATATTAGCATTATGTTTCAATTGTCTACCAACATAAGCGTTGAAGTTTTCTTGTTTAACAATAAAATTATCAAACTCATCTAAGCATTGGCTAGCAGACTTATAACGAGGAATATCTCCTTCATCAAATCTATAGAGAGAATTTACCTTTACTACCTGTGCCGGGTTATCAAGACCATGTATTTCTTCAATAGGTGGTAAATTCTTAACATCTTCACCTTTAATACCTTTTTCTTTCATAGATTTCTTTGCCTCTTGCATATCTTCAAGACTGAGAAATAGAACACCCTTTTCTTCGGAGTTGGCTTAGGAGTTGGTTTAGGAAGTGTCCAATCATTTTCATTACTAAACATATTATTCAATAGCAATTCAGCTTGATCAATAGTTATTTCCCTAAAAACACAACCAACACAACTATTCAGGTGGTCTCTGGAAGCATTAGTTAGTCCATTATAAAAGATATCAAGTATTTCATTTTTCTTGAGAGGATGATCAGGTAAAGCATTGAGTAATTGAAGAAGCCTCCCCCAAGCTTGTGGGAGACTCTCTTCTTCAATTTAAACAAAATTATATATTTCCCTTAAAGCAGCTTGTTTCTTATGAGCGGGCAAATATTTAGCAAAGAAGTAATAAATCATATCCCGGGGACTACGCACACAACCAGGATCAAGAGAATTAAACCATGTTTTAGCATCACTCTTTAATGAGAACCGAAACAACTTAAGGATAAAGTAATAGAGAGTTTTTTCATCATGAGTAAACAGGGTGGCTATATCATTTAATTTAGTAAGATGTGCCACAACAGTTTCAGATTCATAGCCATAAAAAGGATCAGATTCAACCAAAGTAATTAACTCAGGATCGAAAGAGAAATCATAATCCTTGTAAGTAATAAAGATAGGTGAAGTAGCAAAAGCAGGGTCATATTTCATTCTAGCATCCAAAGACTTTTCTTTAAGCTTAGCTAACAGTTTCTTAAGATCAGATCTATCATTGCAAGCTAAGAAGTCTCTAGCAGTTTCTTCATCCATAACATAACCCTCAGCCACAACAGGCAATTCATATCTACGGGGGAGAATCTTCATCATCACTTTCATCAATATTATCAGTTTCAATAATTTCATTCTCTCTAACCCTAGGAAGTTGTTCATCGAGAAATTCACCTAGTGGCACAGTAGTATCAAGCATAGAAGTAGTTTCATCATAAGCATCATGCATAGCAGAAGTGGCATCATCAATAACATGCGACCTATCAAAATCAATAACATGTGTAGGTGTCACAAGTTTACTCAAAACAGAAGGAGAATCAAGTGTAGAGCTAGATGGCAGTTCCTTACCTCCCCTCGTAGTTGAGGGCAAAATCTTGGTTCTTTAATCTTTCAAGTTCTTCACAGTGACCATCAGATATAAATACCAAGTGACTCAAAGAATAGAGCGATGCTCCCCGACAACGGCGCCAGAAAATAGTCTTGATAACCCACAAGTATAGGGGATCACAACAGTTTTCGAGGGTAGAGTATTCAACCCAAATTTTTTTATTCAACACAAGGGGAGACAAAGAATATTCTCAAGTATTAGCAACTGAGTTGTCAATTCAACCACACCTGGAAACTTAATATCTGCAGCGAAGTATTTAGTAGAAAAGTAATATGATAGTAGTGGTAACGGTGGCAAAAGTAATATTTTTGGTTTTATAGTGATTGTAACAGTAGCAACGATAAAGTAAATAAGTGAAGAACAATATATGAAAAGCTCGTAGGCAATGGATCAGTGATGGATAATTATGTTGGATGTGATTCCTCATGCAATAGTTTTAACATAGGGTGACACAGAACTAGCTCCAGTTCATCAATGTAATGTAGGCATGTATTCTGAATATAGTCATACGTGCTTATGGAAAAGAACTTGCATGACATCTTTTGTCCTACCCTCCCGTGGCAGCAGAGTCCTATTGGAAACTAAGGGATATTAAGGCCTCCTTTTAATAGAGTACCGGACCAAAGCATTAGCACACAGTGAATACATGAACTCCTCAAACTACCGCCATCACCGGTAAGTATCCCGATTATTGTCACTTCGGGGTTAATGGATCATAACACATAATAGGTGACTATAGACTTGCAAGATAGGATCAAGACCTCACATATATTCATGAAAACATAATAGGTTCAGATCTGAAATCATGGCACTCGGGCCCTAGTGACAAGCATTAAGCATAGCAAAGTCATAGCAACATCAATCTCAGACCATAGTGGATACTAGGGATCCAACCCTAACAAAACTAACTCGATTACACGATAAATCTCATCCAACCCATCACCATCCAGCAAGCCTACGATGGAATTACTCACGCACGGCGGTGAGCATCATGAAATTGGTGATGGAGGAAGGTGGATGATGACGATGGCGATGGATTCTCCTCTCCGGAGCCCTGAACGGACTCCATATCTGCCCTCCCGAGAGAGATTAGGGCTTGGCAGCGGCTCCGTATCGTAAAACGTGATGAATCCTTCTATCCTATTTTTTTCTCCCCGAACTCGAATATATGGACTCAAGATGGACGTCAGTGCAGCATCAGGGGGCCCACAAGGCAGGGGTGCATGCCCAGGGGGGTAGGCGCGCCCCCACCCTCGTGGACAGGGAGTGGGCCCCTGACATGGATTCTTCTACCAGTATTTTTTTATATCTGCGGGAGGTGGTGCAGCACCCTCAGGTCATTGAGATGCATGAGGGGTGCTCCACCTTCACGATGTGCCCTGTCCTAAGGGGACGGTAACCGTGGAGGCTAGGCTCGAAGCTATGGAGCAAGATATCTTCCGGTGCAAGGGGGTGGTGGAGCGTGGACTCAATACCAATCAACTCATGATCACGGACGTCTCCCGTGATCTCAAGGTGGATGGCAAGCCAATGAAGGACATCATCTTCACCCTCAACCAGCAAATTAACTTTCTCCAAAGCCAGATCTATGATCTTCAAAACCAAGTCTTTGAATATGAGGCGAGGTTTAAAGGTATGAGTTTGGCTGCTAGTTGCAGGACCAGTGAGACTCACTCCTCTTCTTACGATGGTGGACCACTGCCATGGAAATCCGAGGACAATATCTCTTATTCTTCACCACCACTACATTGTTCATCACCACCACCATCTTCTTCACCACCAAAGGAGAACTAAGTATCGGTTATAGGCACTCCCCTTGGCTGCCGCCAAGCTTGAGGAAGGTGCCCGTTATCGTATCATCCCACTATCTTTTTGTTTTTACTTATCTTAGTTCGATCTTTTTGCATTAGATGAAATAAAGTTTAGTTCGATCATTTCTTCTTTCAGATTTTTCTTAGTGATCTATCCTTGTAATCGTGTGCAAGTTATATAATAAAGTTTAGTTTGAGTTCTTGCTTTCTTTACTTTCATATGGCAATTAAAGGAAAGAAATAAGAAAGAAAGAAAAGGAGAAAGGAAATAAATGAAAGAAAGGAAATAAATCAATCAGATCATACGTACTAATCCTATGGTTGGTGATAGCACCATATAAGGAAAAGTATAAGTAGGAAATTTTATTAGAGATTGACAAACATAGCATTAGTCAATGTTGCAACTCATGAAAGAATTAATAAGGGAAGAGAAGATTCACATATAAATATACTATCCTAGAAATCTTTTGTGATTGTGAGCCCTCGTCAAAATATTATATGCCAAAATTGTTGACGCTGGACAAGGAAGACAACTTAATGGCTTAAGTTTGTTTATATTCACATAGAAGTCATATTTCATAGATCCTTCAACAAGTGGTTCTTGCCCCTATCTTTGCTAGACAAAAATTCCGCACTAAGTAGAGATACTACTTGTGCATCCAAAAACCCTTAAACCCAAATCTTATTTTTCAAGTGTCCACCATACCTACCTAGGGATGGAGCAAGATCCCTCAAGTAAGTTGTCATCGGTGCAAAAAGGCAATAAAAATTGCTACTAAATGTGTGAGATTGTTTAGTGTAAGAGATAATTGAGCGTTGCACGAACTTCGATGACAAAGAATAAATTGACAGACTGCATAATAAAGGTTGTCATCTTAAGGGGCAATATAATGTGACATTCTATTGCACTAAGGGATTGAGCATACAAACAAATAAGCGCATGGCAACCTCTGCTTCCCTCTGCGAAGGGCCTATCTTTTACTTTTATGTATTTACTTTTATGCAAAGAGTCAAAGTTTTCATTCTATTACTTTTAATTTTTCTCCTTTGGCAAGCATCATGTGGTGAGGAAAGATCTAGGCACATATGTCCAGTTGAATATAGATAGCAGGAGTTATTATTGTTGACACCACCCTTGAGGTGAATATGTTGGGAGGCGAAACTATAAGCCCCTATCTTTCTATGTGTTCGGTTGAAACGTTTTGCTCATGTGTACACGGTGAGTGTTAACAATCATAGAAGACTATATGATGTTTGAGTATGTGGACTTGCCTAAGGCTCTGACACGTGAGTCTTCCTGAAAATATGATGAATTGTAGTTGCAAAGTTGACTGAGAACATAGTTTGTTGGTTTCTAATAGATTTTTTGCTTTATACTTTGATTGTGTGATGAACTGTTATTTATTCATGGGAAGTGTATGATAAAAGTTCTATCATAAAAGTATTATGTTTAAATTTTTTGTTGTTATAATAATCAACATGATGCTTCTATGTCCGTATTTTGTTTTTATAGACACCTCTCTCTCAAAGCATGTGTACGTGTTTTTTTGATTTTGGTTTTCACTTGAGGACAAGCGAGGTCAAAGCTTGGGGGAGTTGATACGTCCATTTTGCATCATGTTTTCTTACTGTTATTTATAATGTCTTCATTCATAATAATGCTTTTTGGAGTAATTCTAATGCCTTTCTCTCATAATTTGCAACGTACACACCAAGAGGGAGAATTTCGGCAGCTGGAAATCTGGACCTGAAAAAGCTACGTAAGACTACCTATTCTGCACAACTCCAAACAAGTTGAAACTTATCAGAGAGTTTTTATGGAATATATAGGAATTATTGGAGCAAATAACTACCAGAGGGGGCCCACTAGGTGGGCACAACCCACCTGGGTGCGCCAGGGAGCCCAGGCACGCCCTGGTGGGTTGTGCCCTCCTCCGCCCACCTCCGATGCCCATCTTATGGTATATTAGTCATTTTTACCTAGAAAATAATAGGATGACTTTCGGGACGGAGCGCCGCCGTCTCGTGGCAGAACTTGGGCAGGATCAATTTTGCCTTCCCGCGGAGCGATTCCGCCGGGGGAACTTCCCTCCCAAAGGGGGAAATCATTTCATCATCATCACCAACAACTCTCCCATCTTGGGGAGGGAAATCTCCATCAACATCTTCAACAACCCCATCTCATCTCAAACCCTAGTTCATATCTTGTGTTCAATCTTGTTACCGGAACTATAGATTGGTGCTTGTGGGTCACTAGTAGTGTTGATTACATCTTGTAGTTGATTACTATATGGTTTATTTGGTGGGAGATTATATGTTCAGATACATTATGCTATTAAATACTCCTTTGATCATGAGCATGTTTATCATTTGTGAGTAGTTACTTTTGTTCTTGAGGTCACGGGAGAAATCATGTTGCAAGTAATCATGTGAATTTGATATGTGTTCGATACTTTGATAGTATGTATGTTGTTATTCCCTTAGTGTTGTCATGTGAACGTCGACTACATGACACTTCACCATATTTGGGCCTAAGGGAATGCATTGTGGAGTAGCAAAGATGATGTGTTGCGAGAGTGACAGAAGATTAAACCCTAGTTTATGCGCTATTTCATAAGGGACCGATTGTATCCATGAGTTTAATGCTATGGCTAGAATTTATTCTTAATACTTTTATCGTAGTTGCGGATGCTTGCGGGATGGTTAATCATAAGTAGGAGGTTTGTTCAAGTAAGAACAGCATCTAAGCACCAGTCCACCCACATATCAAATTATCAAAGTAGCGAACACGAATTAAACCAACATGATGAAAGTGACTAGATGAAATTCCCGTGCACCCTCAAGAATGCTTTGCTTGTCATAAGAGACTATTTTGGCCTGTCCTTTTCCTCAAAATGATTGGGCTACCTTGCTGCATACTTGTTACTACTATCGTTCCTTGCTCATTACAAATTATCTTGCTATCAAATTACTCGGCTACTTACAATTTTAGCAGATATTACCTTACTGAAAACTACTTGTCATTTCCTTCTGCTCCTCGTTGGGTTTGAAACTCTTACTTATTGAGAAGATCTACAATTGATCCCCTATACTTGTGGGTCATCAAGGCTATTTTCTGGCTCCATTGCCGGGGAGTGAAGCGCCTTTGGTATGTGGAATTTGGTAAGGAAACATTTATATAGTGTGTTGAAATTTGTTGTTACTTGTTACTATGGAAAACAATCGTTTGAGGGGTTTGTTCGGGGTATCTTCTCCTCATATGGAACCACAATTAGCTACCTGTCAACCTACTGCACCTACTGAAAATATTGAATATGAAATTCCTTTAGGTTTGATCGAACAACTGCTAGCTAATCCTTATGCAGGAGATGGAACCGAACATCGTGATATATATGCACTTGATATATGTATAACAAATTTGTGGATTGTTTAACCTTGCAGGTTTACCAGAAGATGAAGTTATGAAAAAGGTTTTCCCTTTATCTTTGAAGCGAAAAGCATTGACATGGTATAGGATATGCGATGACATTGGATAATGGAATTGGAATCGTTTGAAATTGGAGTTCCACCAATAATGTTATCCTATTCATCTAGTTCACCGTGATTGGAATTATATATAATTTTTGGCCTCGTGAAGGAGGAAGTATCGCTCTAGCTTGAGGAAGGCTTAAGTCAATGATATATTCATGCTCCAATCATGAGCTCTCAAGAAAAAATATTATACAGAACTTTTATGCTCTGCTTTCTCGTAATGATCAAACCATGCTTGATACTTCTTGTGTTGGTTCTTTTATGAAGAAGACTATTGAATTCTGGTGGGATCTTTTGGAAAGAGTTAAACGTAACTCTAAAGATTGGGAACTCGACGCAGGTAAAGAGTCGGGTATTAAGCTTTTGTATGATTGTGTTAAATCTTTTATGAATACCGATGGTTTTCAAAAGTTTAGCACTAAATATGGACTTGACTCTTACATGGTAGCCTCCTTTTGTGAATCATTTGCTACTCATGTTGAACTCCCTAAAGAGAAGTGGTTTAAATATCACCCACCTATTAATGAACAAATTAAATAACCGGTACCAGTTAAAGAAGAAACTATAGTTTATAATGTTGATCCAGTTGTACCCTCTACTTATATTGAGAAACAACCTTTTCCTGTTAGGATAAAGGAACATGCTAAAGTTTCAACTGTGGTTAACAAAACCTATATTAGAACACCTAAACTTGACGACCAAATTAAAGTTGAACCTAGCATTGCTATGGTTAAAGATCTCTTGGAAGAAGATATGGATGGGAAAGTTATTTATTTGTGTGAAGAAAGCTACTAGAATTGCCAAACCTGATAAAACGGATAAACATACACCTGTTGTGGGCATGCCTGTCATCTCAGTTAAAGTAGGAGATCACTGTTATCATGGTTTATGTGACACGAGTGATAGTGTGAGCGCTATTCCTTACACTTTATATCACGAAATTATGAAAGACATAGCACCTGTTGAGTTAGAAGAAATAGATGTTACTATTAAACTTGCTAATAGAGACACCAAATCACCTTTTGGGATTGTTAGAGATGTTGAATTCTTGTGTGGGAAAATTAAATACCCTACTAATTTTCTTGTTCTTGGTTCACCACAAGATGACTTTTGTCCAATTATCTTTGGTAGACCTTTCTTGAGCATAGTTAATGCTAAGATAGATTGTAAGAAACAAACTGTGGGTGTTAGTTTTGGTGATGAGTCACATGAGTTTAATTTTCCATGTTTAGTAGAAATCTTCATGAAAAATAATTGCCTAGTAAGTATGAATTAATTGTTCTTGCTTCTATTGATGTGCCACCTACTGATCCTTTAGAATAATATTTGCTAGACCATGAAAATGATTTAAATATGCATGAACGAAATGAAATTGATAAGATTTTCTTTGAACAACGTCCTCTTCTTAAACACAATTTGCCTATTGATACTCTAGGAGGTCCACCTCCACCTAAGGGTGATCCTGTGTTTGAATTAAAACAATTGCCAGACACTTTGAAATATGCTTATCTTGATGAAAAGAAAATGTATCCTGTTATTATCAGTGTTAACCTTTCAGAACAGAGGAAGAAAGATTATTGAAAGTTTTAAGGAAGCACCGAGCTGCTAATGGATATACTCTTGATGATTTAAAGGGCATTAGTCCCACTCTATGTCAACACAAAATTAATATGGAACCTGATGCTAAACCTCTTGTTGATCACCAACGTCGGTTAAATCCGAAGATGAAAGAGGTGGTAAGAACGGAAATATTAAAACTTCTGGAAGTAGCTATAATCTATCCTATAGCAGATAGTACATGGGTAAGTCTTGTTCATTGTGTCCCTAAGAAAGGAGGTATAACTGTTGTTCCTAATGATAAGAATGAACCTATTCCACAAAGAACTATTACAGGCTACAGAATGGTAATTGATTTTAGAAAATTAAATAAAGAAACTAGAAAAGATCATTACCTTTTGCATTTTATTGATCAAATGCTTGAAAGATTATCTAAGCACACACTTTTGCTTCCTTGATGGATACTTGGGCTTTTCACAAATACCTGTTTCTCAACCTGATCAAGAAAATAGCACTTTTACTTGTCCTTTTGGAACTTATGCTTAGAGACGTATGCCTTTTGGTTTATGTAATGCACCTGCTACCTTTCAAAGATGTATGACTGCTATATTCTCAGGTTTTTGTGAAAAGATTGTTGAGGTTTTCATGGATGACTTTTCTATTTATGGGAAGTATTTTGATGTTTGTTTAAGCAATCTTGATCGAGCTTTGCAGAGATGTGAACAAACAAATCTTGTCTTGGATTGGGAGAAGTGCCACTTTATGGTTAATGAAGGCATTGTCTTGGGTTATAAAATTTCTGAAATAGGTATTGAAGTGAACAAAGCTAAGGTTGATGCAATTGAGAAAATGCCATGTCCTAATTAAGGACATTAACAGTATTCATAGTTTCCTAGGTCATGCTAGTTTCTATAGGAGATTTATCAAAGACTTCTCTAAAATTTCTAGGCCTCTTACTAATCTTTTCCTAAGGGATATTCCTTTTGTTTTTGATGATGATTGTTTAGAAGCCTTTGAAACACTCAAGAAAGCCTTAATTTCTCCACCTATTGTTCAACCAACTGATTGGAACCTGCCTTTTGAAATTTGTGTGATGCTAGTGATTATGTTGTTGGTGTTGTTCTAGGACAAAGAGTTGATAAGAAATTGAATGTTATTCATTATGCTAGCAAAACTCTAGAGAGTTCTCAAAGAAATTATGCTACTACTGAAAAAGAATTATTAGCAGTGGTGTTTGCTTATGATAAATTTAGACCTTATATTGTTGATTCCAAAGTAACTGTTCACACAGAGCATGCTGCTATTAAATATCTTATGGAAAAGGAAGATGCTAAACCTAGACTTGTTCGTTGGGTTCTCTTATTAAAAGAATTTGATTTAAATATCATTGATAGAAAATTAGCTGAGAGCCCTGTAGCTGATAACTTGTCTAGGCTTGAAAATGTGCTTGATGACCCACTACCTATTGATGATAGTTTTCCTGATGAGCAGTTAGCTGCAATAAATGTCTCTCATAGTTATGCTTTGTATGCTGACTATGCTAATTAGGTTGTTGCTAAATATTTACCACCTAGATTTACATACCAACAAATGGAAAAATTATTCTATCATTTAAGACAATAGTTTTGGGATGACACACATCTTTATAAAGAAGGTGTAGATGGTATTATTAGACATAGTGCACCTAAGCATGAACAGGGACAAATCCTACGGAAATGTTACTCTGAAGCTTATGGAGGGCATCATGCTAAAGATAGAAGTGCTCATAAGGTATTGCAGTCTAGATTTTTTTGGCCTACTCTCTTCAAGGATGCTCGTAAGTACATCTTATCTTGTGATGAATATCAAAGAATAGGTAATATCGATAAGCATCAAGAAATGCCTATGAACTTGCTGTTGAACCATTTGATGTTTGGGGATTTGATTACATGGGACCTTTTCCTTCCTCGAATGGGTATACAAATATTTTTGTTGTTGTTGATTATGTTACTAAATGGGTAGAAGCTATGCCAACCAGTAGTGTTGATCACAACACCTCTATTAAAATGCTTAAGGATGTTATTTTCCCAAGGTTTGGAGTCCTTAGGTATTTAATGACTGATGGTGGTTCACACTTTATTCATCGTGCTTTTCGTAAAATGCTTGCCAAGTATGATGTTAACAATAGAATTGCATCACCTTATGATCCTCAGTCTAGTGGTCAAGTTGAACTTAGAAATAGAGAAATAAAATTAATTTTGCAAAAGACTGTCAATAGGTCGAGGAAGAATTGGTCTAAGAAATTACATGATGCACTTTGGGCTTATATAATAGCATATAAAAATCCTATGGGTATGTCTCCTTATAAAATGGTTTATGGAAAAGCTTGTCATTCGCCTCTTGAGTTAGAACATAAAGAATTTTTGGATGTTAAAGAACTCAACTATGATTTCAAACTTGCTAGGGAAAAGAGGTTATTTGATATAAGCTCATTAGATGAATGGAGAACCCAAGCTTATGAAAATGCAAAATTATTCAAAGAGAAAGTTAAAAGTAGCATGACAAAAGAATCGAAAAGGGTGAGTTTAAAGTCGGAGAATATATTCTTTTGTACAACTCTCGTTTTAGATTCTTTGCAGGAAAGCTTCTCTCAAAATGGGAAGGCCCATATGTCATCGAGGAGGTCTACCAGTATGGAGCCATCAAAATAAATAATTCTGTAGGTACTAACCCGAAGGTTGTCAATGGGCAACGGATAAAGCATTATATCTCAGGTACACCAATTAATATTCAAAATAATATTATCCAAACTCTGACACCCGAAGAACACATAAAAGAGTCCTTCCAGAACACTCCGAAATCGTGAAAATAAGGAGGTACGTGATACGGTAAGTAAACAGACTCCAAAAATCCGCAAAAATATTTATTATCAATTTTGGAATATTTTAGAATTTTGAAAATAAAGGAACTTCCAGGAAGCGTCCCCTGATGTGCACAAGACACCAGGGCGCGCCAGGCTTGCCTGCGACGCCCAGGTGGGTTGTGCCCACCCGGGACACCTTCCAGACTCTGTTTTTCTACAACTTTCTTGTCCTCCAAGATAAAAAAAATCTATATATACTTCCCGAACCTATTAACCACCGTATCTCAGAGAAATCACATGATCTCTTTTTCTTGCTATTTTCTGTCAGATCCCATCCACCATGGCTACCTCAAGCTCCTCCAAGGACAAGTTCTTCAAGAACGTTATCAACCCATATCTGCGGGAGGTGGTGCAGCACCCTCAGGTCATTGAGATGCATGAGGGGTGCTTCACCTTCGCGATGTGCCCCGTCCCAAGGGGACGGGACCATGGAGGCTAGGCTGGAAGTTATGGAGCAAGACGTCTTCCGGTGCAAGGGGATGGTGGAGCGTGGACTCCATGCCAATCACCTCATGATGACGGACGTCTCCCGTTATTTCAAGGTGGATGGAAAGCCCATGAAGGACATCATCTTCACCCTCAACGAGCAAATTAACTTTCTCCAAAGCCAGATCTATGATCTTCAAAACCAAGTCTTTGAATATGAGTCGAGGTTTAAAGGTATGAGTTTGGCTGCTAGTTGCCAGACTCGTGAGATTCACTCCTCCTCTTACAATGGTGGACCACTGCCATGGAAATGCGAGGACAAGATCTCTTCTTCTTCACCACCACTACCTTATTCATCACCACCATCATCTTCTTCACCACCAAAGGAGAACTAAGTATCAGGTATGGGCACTCCCCTTGGCTTCCGCCAAGCTTGGGGGAGGTGCCCCAGTATCGTATCATCCCACTATCTTTTTTCTTTTTCTTATCTTAGTTTGATCTTTTTGCTTTAGATGAAATAAAGTTTAGTTCGATCCTTTCTTCTTTGAGAGTTTTCTTAGTGATCTATCCTTGTACTCGTGTAAAAGTTATATAATAAAGTTTGGTTTGAGCTTTTGCTTTCGTTACTTTCATGTTGCAATTAAAGAAAAGAAATAAGAAACAAAGAAAAAGAGAGAGGAAATAAAAGAAAGAATGGAAATAAATCAATAAGATCATATACTAATCCTATGGTAGGTGATAGCACCACGTAAGGAAAAGTACAAGTAGGAAATTTTATTAGAGATTGACAAACATAGCATTGGTCAATGTTGCAACTCATGAAAGAATTAATAAGGTAAGAGAAGATTCACATATAAATATACTATCCTAGAAATCTTCTGTGATTGTGAGCCCTCGTCAAAATATTATATGCCAAAATTGTTGACGCTGGACAAGGAAGACAACTTAATGGTTTAAGTTTGTTTATATTCACATAGAAGTCATATTGTCATAGATCCTTCAACATGTGGTGCTTACTGTCGGTGTCAAAACCGGAAGATCTCGGGTAGGAGGTCCCGAACTGTGCGTCTAGGATCGATGGTAACAGGAGACGGGGGACACGATGTTTACCCAGGTTCGGGCCCTCTCGACGGAGGTAATACCCTACATCCTGCTTGATTGATCTTGATGAATATGAGTGTTACAATAGTTGATCTACCACCATGGAGGTAACCCCTAAAAGCCTCTCCTGTATGACTATGGTAATGAGTATCTCCTTTCCAGACTAACACCTCCGGTTTATATAGACACCGGTGGAGAATCAAGGGTTACATAGAGTCGGTTATATAAGAAGGAATCTTCATAGTTGGTCACCAAGCTTGCCCTCCACGCCAAGTAGAATCCAATCCGGACACGGGTACGGTCTTCGGCTGGTACGTCTGTCTAGTATCTACTTTTCCAAACACTTTTGCCCTTGTTTTGGACTCTAACTTGCATGATTTGAATGGAACTAACCCGGACTGACGCTGTTTTCAGCAGAATTACCATGGTGTTATTTATGTGCAGAAACAAACATTCTCGGAATGACCTGAAACTTCATGGAGCAACTTTTTGGAAAATATAAGAAATACCTGCAAAAGATGAAGGCTAGGGGGCCCACCACCTGTGCACGAGGGTGGGGGGCGCGCCTGCCCCCCTAGGGGGTGCCCCCTACCTCGTGGGCCCCCTGTTGCCTCTCCGACTCCAACTCCAACTCCATATATCGTGTTTCGGGGAGAAAAAAATCGGAGAGAAGAATTCATCGCGTTTTACGATATGGAGCCGCCGCCAAGCCCTAAAACCTCTTGGGAGGGCTGATCTGGAGTCCATTCGGGGCTCCAGAGAGGGGAATCCGTCGCCATCATCATCATCAACCATCCTCCATCACCGATCCATTGCCTACGAGTTTTCCATATATTGTTCTCCGCTTATTTACTTTTCCGTTGCTATTGCTATCATCACTACAAAATACCAAAAACATTACTTTTACTACTGTTACCTTTTGCTACCGTTATCACTACTATCATATTACTTTGGTACTAAACATTTTGCTGCAGATATTAAGTTTCCAGGTCTGGTTGAATTGACAACTCAGCTGCTAATAGTTGAGAATATTCTTTGGCTCCCCTTGTGTCGAATTAATTAATTTGGTTTGAATACTCTACCCTCGGAAACTGTTGCGATCCCCTATACTTGTGGGTTATCATCGGCCTTCATGTCTTCACAGCCCATCAGTCCGGCCCATGGATAACAGGCTGGACGCCCGATGACCCCTTAGTCCAGGACTCCCTCAGTAGCCCCTGAACCTGGCATCAATGACGAGGAGTCCGGCACGCAGACTGTGTTCGGCATTGCAAGGCGGATTCCCCTTTCCGAAGTCCTAGTTGATATTCAGATGTGATGATTGTATCCGAACATGTCACACACACCATACACAACCGCAGAGAGAATATATTCTTACACGAGTTCCATCCATTGACAACTTTTTCATAGCACGATATTTCGTCAGACCGGCCATAATTCCAAACCGCTTTCATGTTTCGACGCCAAACTCCCGAGACGTCGTTGCCATTGGCACGTCTTGACAAAGAAGAGATCGTCTCCCCCTTATCACGAGATTCTCATCAATGCGGGCATGGGTAACCCAACTGTGCCGTTTATACAACCCTTGGGAATAGGATTAGTTGCCTTTAATATTCGTTGACTTTATAAGGGGATAAGGATTCCCTGTTCCTCTCTCACGCCCTCTCTCTGTCTCCTCCTTTCCAATCTCGAGCTCCAGCGCCCAAGTTCCCATCTCCTTTCCAGTCAAGCAACCATGTCCGGATCCGGAGGTCAAGGAAAGTGGATGGTCTCCTCCGCAAAGGAGGAGAACATTACGGAGCTTAAGGCGGCCGGATACTTGGCGAAGGAGATCACACACCGCCTTCCGACTGAGGGACAAGTCATCCCCAAACCGAATCCCACTGAGAGGGTAGTGTTCCTCCCCCATTTCTTCCACGGGATAGGGTTTCCACTCCACCCTTTCGTCCGCAGGCTGATGAATTATTACGGGATAGATTTCCATGATCTTTCCCCGAATTCCTTCCTCAACATCTCAGTGTTTATCATCATGTGTGAGGCCTTCCTCCGCGTCCAACCCCACTTCGGGTTGTGGCTCAAAGTCTTTAACGTGAAGCCGAAGGTGGTGGATGGCCAGTACGTGGGGTGCGAAGGAGCTATGGTGAGCAAGCTGTCCAACGTCTCCTGGCCCAAAGGTACTTTTGTGGACACAGTGAAGGAGTGGCAGAAGCAGTGGTTCTACATCACAGAACCTTGCGGCACCACCTGGGCCGCAGCTGCCGAATTCCGCTCTGGTGCTCCCATGTGACTCACCTCCTGGGTTGAGAAGAGTCCGGACTGGGGTTCCCCTGATGAGGTGATAGTGCTGCTGACGCGCGTTCAAAGCATGGTAACCAAGAACGTCAAGCTCGTTGACGTGATCCAGGTGATGCTAGTTCGCCGGATCCTTCCGTGCCAGCGCCAAAGCCATCCTCTATGGGAGTTCAACTCGAAGAAGCACCAGACCCTGGTGAGGCTCTTCGAGACTACTAATGAAGGTGCATGGAAGTTGCTCTTTAAGGGCAAAGAGAAACCGCCGGCCGCAGATTCAGATCGCGGGCACAACGCTAAACACCTCGCTAGCGAGGTATGTATTTTTTTGATGCATTCTCCACTTGTTTGTTTCAAGGATGATGCCTGAGCTTCTATTGTTTCCTTTTCAGGATTGGATGGAGAGGGTGAAGCAGATCCAGTGTCCGGCTCCGCTGCCTGAAGAACCGGCAATCCCGCGTTTAGCGAAAATGCTGGTGTCGGCGCCTTATAAGGCGCTAGAGAAGAAGGCCAATAATAATGTCATGGGGGCAAAGAGTGGCCCCCGTTGCAAGGGAACTTCAGACGTGACGTCCGAAGAAGACGAAGCTCATTCCTCCATCCCTGAGGAAAACAACGAGGAAGAGGAGGAGGAGGAGGAGGAGGAGGAGGAAAACAACCCTCCCCCTGAGGAGAGGAAGAAGAAGAGGGCGGCTTCGGTGGTTCCGGAGGCAGAAGCGCACAAGAAGGGGAAGGGCGTCCCAATGGTCAACACCACGTGGGACATTGACAACAGTCTGAAATGACGCCCCCGTACTATGCCCCGGGCCGCATCTTAAGTGACACGGATCGCTCATGTGCGCATCCGACTCTTTCTCTTCATTATCTTGACATAGTTAATTGTACTATTGCAGTCTGGCCCGTGACCTTATCCAGCGAATCTCATCTGGAGGTTCATTGGCTCCGTCGGAGATGGCAAGCATGTCGCCACCACCTGCTTATTCCCCCGGGTCCAGGGATGTAACACCCACAATGCGGCTATATCTCCCATGTGTCGGGGCACGTCTTAGAGGAATAGCTGCATGGTAGGCTTGTCGCAAGAGGGTTAATCTTCGCACATCCCATGTAGTGAATAATAAAGGGATAAAGAGTTGTCTTACAATCGCCACTTCACACAATACATAAGTTAAACATACATCATCGAGAATACAATCAAGGTCCGACTGCGGAACCCAAAATAAAAGAAGACAACCCAAATGCTAGATCCCCGATTGTCCCAACTGGGCACCACTACTGATCAACCGGACAAGACACAAAACAACGATCAAGATCTTCATCGAGCTCCCACTTGAGCTCGGTTGCGCCACCTTCACTGGTATCATCGGCACCTGCAACTGTTTGGAAGTATCTGTGAGTCACAACGACTCAGCAATCTCACACCCTCGCTATCAAGACTATTTAAGCTTAAAGGGTAGGTAAAGGTAGTGAGGTGGAGCTGCAACAAATCACTAAGCATATATGGTGGCTAACTTACACAAAAGAGAGCTAGAAGAGAAGCAAAGCACGGTCGAGAAGCTAATAGTGATCAAGAAGTGATCCTGAAACTACTTACGCTCAAGCATAACACAAGACCATGTTCTCTTCCCGGACTCCGCCAAGAAAAGACCATCTTGGCTACACACGCGGTTGATTCATTTTAATTAAGTTAAGTGTCAAGTTCTCTACAATCGGATATTAACAAATTCCCATCTGCCCATAACTGCGGGCACGGCTTTCGAAAGTTCAAACCCTGCAGGGGTGTCCCAACCTAGCCCATCACAAGCTCTCACGGTCAACGAAGGATATTCCTTCTCCCAGGAAGACACGATCAGACTCGGAATCCCGGTTACAAGACATTTCGACAATGGTAAAACAAGACCACCAAGACCGCCCGAATGTGCCGACAAATCCCGATAGGAGCTGCACATATCTCGTTCTCAGGGCATACCGGATGAGGCATACATCGGGTTGGCATAGACCCTGGTTGCCCAGGGGGCGCCGGACATCGCTCAGGTTGGACCAACACTTAGAGAAGCACTGCC
>NC_041384.1:30266880-30279502 GCF_002162155.2 Triticum dicoccoides | reverse complement strand
TAAATAAAGATGACCCTCGAGAGCGCGACTCCGAAGGGAAAAGTAGGTGGTGTGAGGCAAATTTTAAAACCAAGGTTGGGCCTTGCTGGAGGAGTTTTATTTAAAGCGAACTGTCAAGGGGTCCCCATAACACCCAACCGCGTAAGGAACGCAAAATCAAGGAACATAACACCAGTATGACGGAAAATAGGGTGGCAAGAGTGGAACAAAACACCAGGCATAAGGCCGAGCCTTCCACCCGTTACCAAGTATATAGATGCCTTAAAGTAAATAAGATATAATAATGATATCCCAACAAGTCCATGTTCCAACATGGAACAAACTTCATCTTCACCTGCAACTAGCACGCTATAAGAGGGGCTGAGCAAAGCCGTAACATAGCCAAACAACAGTTTTCTAGGAAAGGTGGGTTAGAGGCTTGACATGGAAATATGAGAGGCATGATAAAGCAAGTGGTAGGTATCGCGGCATAGCAATAGAGCGAACAACTAGCAAGCAAAGATAGAAGTGATGTCGAGGGTATGGTCATCTTGCCTGCAAAGTTCTCAGAGTTGTCGAAAGCTTGAACCTCGTTAGCGTACTCAATAGGTTCCTCGATCATGTACTCATGTCCCAGCTCTACTCAAAGCAATAACACAAGCAAAGGAACAACAATCAACCACGGTGCAATGCACAATCAACATGATGCAAAACTTGGCATCATATGCAAGACATGATATGCAATGCATATGCATGATTCGGAAGGGAAAGAATGAACAAGGCATCAACATGGAAAACCAAGTTTGCCAATGGAAAGATGAGATGATTTCGGTCGAAATCGATATAAAGATCACTGGAATTGGATGCACGGTTTGCAAATGGCAAGCAAAACAAGAATGGCACAATTCTGCGATTAACAGCACGATGCCATATAGAATGCAACAAGAAACTAAGCTACTGCACACCAACATATCAACAGGGCATATCCCAGTGATGTACTCAAGATGCTTGACAAAACATGAACACTGAGCTATGGCTAAATCACAGAAGAGCAGGTTCAAACAACCATGGCAAAAGTGCAAAAGATATCAGGATCACAAACTTAGTGAAAATACTAACATGCCAGAAATAACATCAGGAAGCCATGTTTGGAGCAATCAAAAAACATGCTACAGGAACATATCTTAGCAAACAAAGGCATGGCATGAATCTACTAAATACATAGATCAAAAGTCCCTTCATGATCATGAGCTAAAAAGGCACAGAAGATAGCATGGCACCCATGTAAACATAGCATGTTTTATTAACAGTTTCAGACTTAGCAGAAAACAGAGTATGGCATAAACAGAATTATGAAGGCATCTTTGCGAGCTCAAATCACTCACCACAAGGCATTGCATTACAAGATAAGCATACTAACAGCAAGAAGACATGTTCAAGAAGCTAACCATGGCAAGAGAAAGTTCATAGCATGCATGGATCACTAGCAACAACCATGGCAAAATTGATTAACATGTAAACAATCTACTAGGAACATTTTATAGCAAAAGTAGAGCAAGATAAAGACATGCTAGGGCACTCCATAATTGCAAATAGGGGCATTGATGGATAGAGCATGACCATATGTCCAAAACACCCTTACTAAAGATACTCAAAACAAACATGTATCTCACTGTAGCATCATCTTTACATGGCATAAAAATAACAGCAGGAAAATGACATGGCAATTTCACGAAGGCTACTTTGCATGCTTGTGCTAGTCACCACATTGATCACAAAAATACATGGCAAGCACCCCTTTAAAGATGGCATGGCATAGTTCGAAACACATGTAGAGCTCATGCCCATATGATGCCACCATCAAATGTGACAAAAATGACAAATAATCATAATCTGCTAAGTAACATGAGTAAACAATTTATAGCACTGTTGCGTCAATGATTTGGGCACCCAGATGATCTCAAACAATCAGGTCACAATGGAATGAAATGAAGAGAATCTCACAATGAACATTTTGATATATCATGCGCATGAAACGGAGCTACGGTCATGGAGTTATGATGCAATGAACAGGGGCATACAATGATGCAGAGAAAGGGACTTAGTGAAAAAAATAGTAGAGCGGGGAATAGCTACGATGCGCACAGGGCGGGGAATAGCACTGCTCACCAAGGGCTGAGCCCATCTAAGGAGGAGGGAGCTAGGCCGGCTGGAGATGTGCCGGCCCACGCGAGCGCTGCAGGGGAGGCGGTTGGCGCGCGTCGTCCTCCTCCCGACCGGTGACGAGGCAGGCGGTGCTAGGGCTCCGGCGAGCGGGACGAAAGCGAGGCGGCGCGGGCGGCCAGATCTACCGAATCCGATGGAGAACGGGGCGGGGCCTCTATTCCCGACATCGGTGATGGCCACCGGCGTCGATCAGAGCTTTACGGGGCGGTGGTGGAGGATCTTGCGGGGAGGGAAGAGAGAGAGAGAGAGCGAGGTGAGAGAGGTCGGTCAGAGGAGGAAGAAGGAGATGGGGACGGGCGCGGTGGCCAGAGACCTGATGCGACAAGAGTGCATCGAGGCGGCAGCGTGCTCCGGTGGGGTCGAGGCGGCGGTGGACGACGAACGCCGACGAGTCGGCGGGGTGCTCCGGCGAAGTCCGGCAAGGGGCGCGGCGGCGACGCGCAGATATGGGCTCCGCGGGCCCGACGAAGGTGGGAGGCGTGGTGAGGTGATGTGGCGCTATGGTTGGACGAGAGGTGACTGCGGACATGTCTGGGTGGTGGGAAGATTTGTCTGGCGGCGCGAGGTGGAAGGAGATTAGGGTTTCATCCGCGAAAATTCGGAGGGAGACACACACACATACACACACACACACACACAAACACACACACACACACACACACACACATATATATATATATATATATGTAGGAGGAGGTAGGAGTGTCCAAATGAGGTGCGGTTTTCGCCCACACGACCGTGATCCGACGACGGAGGACATGGAAGTGGTTTGGAAGGGTTATTGGGCCGTTTTGGAGGGGTGTTTGGCTGCAACACACACGAGGCCTTTGCGGTTCCCCAGTTAACCGTTGGAGTATCAAACGAACTCCAAATGACACGAAATTTGACAGGCGGTATCCCGGTGGCGTACCAAGGCCACTTGGAAAATCTCGGTCTATTCCAAAAACATTCAACACCCACTCACAAAAAGAGACAAGAGGGGTGCGCCGGTGCACGTAGGAGTGTCGGATTGCAAAACAGAAAACGGGGAAAAAGCACGGATGCATGAGACGAACACGTATGCAAATGCGATGCACATGATGACATGATATGAAATGCATGACATGAACAAAATGCAAAATAAAGACAAAACCCAACCATGAAGGGAATATCATATCGCATCTCCGGAAAAGGCGAGAGTCGGAGTTACAAATATGGAAAGTTGTATCCGGGGCGTTACAAGGGACGACACCGAAGTGTTATCCCGGAGGACCGCTCCCAACTGGGGAGGAGCCCAAGACGCTATCCAAGAGGCACCACAAGGCGAGACCTCCACTACCGGACAGATGGAGGAGCCGATCCCCATGGAGACTAGCGAAGAGGGCCGCATCCAGTTTGGCCCTCCGCCGAATATGATTCCGAAGGCCCACATGGCTCTGGAGTCGGGCGAGCAGCCCCCTTTGAAGAAGGGGGGTGCGCCGCTTCCGCCAGTGGCCCTTGTCCATCCAGGGGCACTAGATAACCTGATGGAGGCGCTTCGAGGCGCCACCGTCGTGGACGAGCACCGTGTCCTTATAGGTGCAGTGATCGAGAAGATTCAGTCTGCCAAGGGTGGCCTGAATGAAGCCTGCAACAGCCTGTTGATAGGTTTCGAGGTAAGAAAGAGAAAAACCCCGTGTAGCTAGTAGCCCCTGAGACACTGTCCGGTGTTCGGCGAGAAGAACCGGATAGAGGATCAATATTTTGTTATAGGAGACTAACGTAATATGGATGGATAAGAAGGCGTCGCTGTTGGCCACAACCTTGCATGCTGCCGAAGTCTCTAAACTGAGGCAGAGGCTGGAGCGGAACGAGAACGAGCTTGGCGAGGTCAAGGTTTGGCTCCAAGAGAAGCAAGATGAGTGATGACTTGCTGTGTGTTTGGAAAGTATAAGCGCTGCATATTGACCGCAGTGTCGTGATATATGCAGGAGCCGCGACCGAGGTCGAGGCCCTGAGGAAGGCCCTGGGCAAGGCCGAGGAGAAGGTTGTCTAGCAGCAGGCCGCCCGTAAGAAGCTCAAGGCCCGGGTCAAAGAAGTCCAGCAGGAGCTCCATGATGTGGTCAAGAAATGCGAAGCCTTGGAGCATGATGCGTTGGTTCAAGGGACCGTACTCGCTAAGGCTCGTCAGAGCACGAAGACCGCACGGAATGAGGGCCAGGCCGCCCTCCAGGAGATCCAGGAGGCCAAGAAAATCATGACGGGTAAGGCATTTAAGATGCAAAGCAAGTACGCGGAGAAGCAGTACCTTTTACTAACCCGGGTTCGGAGTTCCGCAGGGGCTTCTGCGGATTTACCACGTAGTGTATCAGACGATGCGGAGTTCTATCGAGCCGAAGGAGGGGGTTCTACGGAGATGCTATTCTGGTCGCAGTATGCGGCACCAGAGCATCCCGTGCCCTTCACCGATCAGCTAAAATAGCTGGTGGATCTGTATAGGGTGGCCGAACTAGCCATGAAGGATTTCATAATCCGGCTATGGCCAGCCGAAGCTATGCCAAGCAGCTACTTCGGACTCGTGAGGCGGATGGTGAACGCATGTCCTCGTCTAGACAACGTCAAGCGCTCGGCCTGCATTGAAGGTCCACGCATGGCCTTCGCCCGGTGCAAGATGTGGTGGGTGAAGATGGACGTTGTCGAGGTGACCAGAGGGCCACCACAGGGCAAGGAGCACCGCACACCCGAACGGTATTTTGCGGATGTCCTGGAGGGGTCTCGCCTTGCCGCAGCACAATGTTCGTAGGACGTTGTATTTGAATAAATGTATTCATGTTGCCTTTGCCTTGTATTATAAAAAATAGAGCCTGCTTTCTGATGTAATTTTGTTATGCTTTAATTGTTTCCTCCCGTGCGGCTGTGTTGTATGTAATCTAAGGGTTGGCCAGTCATCGGCTTCTGCCCTCACGTAGGTAGTACGGAGGTGTTCAGGATGGAATCTAAACAATCTTGATCCAATTATATGGTCCTTGAAGGAGTTGTTTAGTGCAACAAACAAAGCAATCAGACTATATGGCTTAAACGCCCTCACTTAGCCATAGGAGTTTTATAATAAAGCAAGGGCGCAACCCCTGGTTCAAGCCAGGGTGCTGTCAGCACGCGATCGGGAAGTGCTGATCTTTCGCATAATGCGGAAAAAATATCCAATGATTTGTAACCCTCGAACAACTGACTGGCTCTCGCCGTATCATGACAGTCAGTTTTCGGCTTTCTCTACTAAGGTGCTCATCTGGTCAAGGCCAGGGCACAATCGCAGTAGTTCTCCCTTTACTACCCTAGCCGATTAAGCGGAACATAGGGTAGCAAGCACAGGAGCCGGGCAACCCAACTATTGACCAAAGACATGATTCGGAGCCAATGCATATAATGCTAAATTCGGGGTGCCGAACTTATCTTTAAGGATTGTTTGGACTTTGTTGCCATATCGTGGGGCGATGGGGAGCCCCTGGCAAATATGAAACATACCAGAGTGTACGGTTTCTAGGAAATATGTAATAAAAGGGAAAACAGAGGGAGAACAGAGATAGGATCTGGAGCCCTTGAACTTGGATCATGAACTGTTTCCATTATAGTTGGGTTAATGCATCCAAGCACATTGGTACAAAATAATGCAATAAGCAACCGTCTATTTGACATGCCATACCCGAAGGCGGGCTGCGCGTGGGTCCTGAAAACGGTTAGCCTCTAGGGCTTCTCATGTACGCCTGTGCTCCATGTCAATCCGGTGTGTTTGTCCTTTGACGGGATCGTTAATTAGGCCTTCGAAGGATGCCCCCATAGGAGTAACCTAAAACAAGGGAAAAGGAGATAGTAAAGTTATATGTGTGTCCGGGATCGGTCTAGCCGAACCGTGGATCCCGGGATAGCTTGTGCCTCTATCGATGCCCATGGAATTTTGAGTGCGTAGTTATGGACGCGTGGTATGAATAACACTACCTCATCGGGATTGGGACGGAGGCCGAATTGCTAATCGAGCTCTTGTCGAGCCGCGCTGTCCTGTTGTAGTGTAGTCTGGACCCTCTTAATGATGTCCAAGGGCTCGGTAGCCAGACTATGATGTTGCTTGGGAAGGCCGCTTTGTACCTCTACTGCTAGGGCAGCGGTGTGCTCCTCTGTTCGGAGGGAGCGTTCTATGTTTCCGTTGACTATTATGATGCCGCGCGGACCGAGCATCTTCAGCTTGAGATAAGCATAGTGTGGCACCGTGTTGAATCTAGCAAACACGGTTCCTCCGAGCGGTGCGTGGTAGCCACTGCGGAACGGGACGATATCAAAGATTAACTCCTCACTTCGGAACTTGTCTGGAGAGCCGAAGACCACCTCCAGCGTGATTGAGCCCATGCAGCGGGGCTCAACGCCTGGTATGACTCCTTTAAAGGTGGTCTTTGTGGGTTTTATTCGTGAGGGATTAATGCCCATCTTCCGCACTGTATCCTGATAGAGCAGGTTGAGGCTGCTACCACCGTCCATTATGTTGGAAATATGCCCTAGAGGCAATAATAAAAGCATTATTATTATATTTCCTTGTTCATGATAATTGTCTTTTATTCATGCTATAATTGTGTTATCGGGAAATCATAATACATGTGTGAATAATAGACACCAACATGTACCTAGTAAGCCTCTAGTTGACTAGCTCGTTAATCAACAGAGTCATGGTTTCCTGACTATGGACATTGGATGTCATTGATGACGAGATCACATCATTAGGAGAATGATGTGATGGACAAGACCCAATCCTAAACATAGCACAAGATCGTATAGTTCGTTTGCTAGAGTTTTCCAATGTCAAGTATCTTTTCCTTAGACCATGAGATCGTGTAACTCCCGGATACCGTAGGAGTACTTTGCGTATACCAAACGTCACAACGTAACTGGGTGACTATAAAGGTATACTACGGGTATCTCCGAAAGTGTCTGTTGGGTTGACACGGATCAGGACTGGGATTTGTCACTCCGTATGACGGAGAGGTATCACTGGGCCCACTCGGTAATGCATCATCATTATGAGCTCAAAGTGACCAAGTGTCTGGTCACGGGATCATGCATTACGGTACGAGTAAAGTGACTTGCCAGTAACGAGATTGAACGAGGTATTGGGATACCGACGATCAAATCTCGGGCAAGTAACATACCGATTGACAAAGGGAATTGTATATGGGATTGCTTGAATCCTCGACATCATGGTTCATCTGATGAGATCATCGAGGAGCATGTGGGAGCCAACATGGGTATCCAGATCCCGCTGTTGGTTATTGACCGAAGAGCAATCTCGGTCATGTCTACATGTCTCCCGAACCCGTAGGGTCTACGCACTTAAGGTTCGGTGACGCTAGGGTTGTAGGGATATGTATATGTAGTAACCCGAATGTTGTTCGGAGTCCCGGATGAGATCCCGGACGTCACGAGGAGTTTCGGAATGGTCCGGAGGTAAAGAATTATATATAGGAAGTGCTATTTCGGCCAGCGGGACAAGTTTTAGGGTCACCGGTATTGTACCGGGACCACCAGAAGGGTCCCGGGGGTCCACCGGGTGGGGCCACCTATCCCGGAGGGCCCCATGGGCCGATGTGGGAAGGGATCCAGCCCAAAGTGGGCTGGGGCGCCACTTTCCCCTAGGGCCCATGCGCCTAGGGTAGGGGAAATCCTAAAGGGGGGCGCCCCCTTGCTTGGGGGGCAAGCCCCCCACCCATTGGCCGCCGCCCCCCTAGGAGATTGCATCTCCTAGGGCCGGCGCCCCCCCTTAGGCTCCCTATATATAGAGGGGGGAGGGAGGGCAGCTATACTTCATGCCCCTGGCGCCTTCCTCTCCCTCTCCAACACCACCTCCTCCTCCATAGAGCTTGGCGAAGCCCTGCTGGAGTACTGCAGCTCCATCACCACCACGCCGTCGTGCTGCTGCTGGAGCCATCTTCCTCAACCTCTCCTTCCACCTTGCTGGATCAAGAAGGAGGAGACGTTACGCTGACCGTACGTGTGTTGAACACGGAGGTGCCGTCCGTTTGGCGCTAGGATCTCCGGTGATTCGGATCACGTCGAGTACAACTCCCTCATCCCCGTTCTTTGAACGCTTTCGCTCGCGATCTACAAGGTACGTAGATGCATCCAATCACTCGTTGCTAGATGAACTCATAGATGGATCTTGGTGAAACCATAGGAAAATTTTTGTTTTCTGCAACGTTCCCCAACACATTAGGACTCGTGTTAGGTGAAATCCTTCAATGATTGGGTCGAGGACTAGTGCGGCTGAACTGCCATGCTGGATACTAGTTGTATGATCTCGAAAATCGAAGGTGATCGGGAATGACGACCACAAATTGAATTTTAGGGCGACTAGCTCTACCGCATAGACGTCCCTAAGTGCTCGCTTACGCTCCCTTTTGGGGATGTGTGTAGCGTATATCATGTTCACCGTTTTGACTTGAGGGGAAAATTTCTTCTGCCCTCCAGTGTTCAACTGCCGGGGCTCTTCGTTCTCGTCCTCACTTTGTGATCCCTTTTCTTTGTTTTCGGCATTTAACTTGGCAGCCTGTTTGAAAACCCAACAACCTCTGTTCGCGTGATTGGCTTGTTTATCTGGGGTACCATGTATCTGGCACGGACGATCGTGTATGCGATCCAGGCTGGATGGTCCCTCATAGTTCCTTTTATAGGGCTTCTTTCGCTGGCCGGACTTGGAGCCACTGAATCCGGCATTAACGGTGGTGCGATCGATGTTGATGCCATTGCTTCGGCATTTGTGTCTATTTCGCCGGAGCTTGCCGGAGCTGTTCTTTCGCTCGGAGGGGCCTATCTCGCTGGCTGTGTTTTTGCTACGAGCCAGCCAACTATCCTCACCCGCGCAAAAGTGGGTCATGAGTGCAGTAAGGGGTGCCATGGATTTCGGATTTTCTTGGCCGAGGTGGCGTGCTAGTCATTCGTCATGGATGCTGTGTTTAAAGGCCGCTAGGGCTTCGGCATCCGAACAGTCCACGATCTGGTTCTTTTTGGTTAGGAATCTAGTCCAAAATTTTCTGGCTGATTCTCCTGGTTGTTGAACTATGTGGCTTAAGTCATCGGCATCGGGTGGCCGGACATATGTACCTTGGAAGTTGTCAAGGAAGGCCTCTTCCAAGTCCTCC
Organism: Triticum dicoccoides; assembly: GCF_002162155.2. Taxonomy (NCBI): domain Eukaryota; kingdom Viridiplantae; phylum Streptophyta; class Magnoliopsida; order Poales; family Poaceae; genus Triticum; species Triticum dicoccoides. Next base: position 30,270,161 of record NC_041384.1, on the reverse strand, counting down.
CAGCTGCCGATGGAAGTCTCGGGTAGGCTATTCAGCCAGTGTCTAGCTGGCCCTTTGAGTTTCAGTGGGAGGTATTTGATGGCGTGGAGGTAGTCTCCACGGGCCATGTGGATATGTAGAATAAAGTCCTCAATCCATACTACGTGGTCGATTGTTCCATCGGATGATTCAATATTGATGAGCTTGAACCCCTCGGGGAATTCGTGAGCCAGCACCTCATCTATGAAGCAGAGAGGGTGTGCGGCGCCTCTATATCGGGCCGCATCACGGCACACCTCCGATGGAGTCCATCTACGGTTATCGGCCTGGGTGTGACTAGGTTTGTCACGCCCAAATCGGTAGCCATCATCCCGAGTCAGGAAGCGTCCTCGCGATCCTTAGATTGATCTGGTGTGTTCTGCTCTACTGTCCAGCTCCTGTCGAAGGTCGTATGTATGGTCCCAAGCTGTTCTGTCCCTGTTTTTGTGAGTTCGTGGGGCAGGCTGTTGTTCCGCCTGACTTGCCGCTTTATCCGGGCCGCGGGGTGGTCAGTGCGCCGCACTATCCTCACCGCGTGGTGGTCGGTCCGCATTGCGTGAGGGAGGTATGGGATCTGGTACCTCCTCATCAAACTGAGGTAGCAGTCTGTGCTTTGGGTAACTCTTGGCTGGGCGCTTGAGGCCGTATTCTTCGGCTACCAGGACATCAGTCCACCTAACAATGAGCAGGTATTGATCAGCTTGGAGCTGCTGCTTCTTCTTCTTCAGGCTTCTTGCAGTGGCTATTAGCTGGCGCTTGAAGTGCTCCTGATCGAGGGGTGCCTCAGGCACAATGAAGTCTTCATTGCCAAGGCTCTCATCATCCTCGGAGATTGGGCGATGACTATCATCATCTGGGTCATTGGGACACTATCATCATCGAGGGGTGCCTCAGGCACAATGTGTACATGGCCTGTTTATCAGGGTTTTCTTGCCAGTTGTCTTGTTCCTCCTGTTTGGATGCGGCCCTGACAGGGTCTTCATTATTTTCGGCGTCGTCCGGAGTACTATTTTCTCCGGTGCCAGTGGTTCCATCGTTTGAGCAACGAGGCTTAGAGCGGCGTTTACGGCGCCGGCGCTTGAACTGCGTCTCAGAAGGTTTATTCGCAACTGGATCTCCTTTGTCATCGTCGCTAGCTTTTTTAGGTGTGTCGACCATGTACACATCGTACGAAGAGGTGGTCGTCCAACGTCCAGTAAATGGCGGGTTTTGGCCTTGCTCGTAGTCAGCGTCGTCATCCATACAGTTGATGTCTTCGGAGCCGTAATCAAGCACGTCAGTTAAGTCATTCACAGTGGCTATGAAGTGGGTGGTGGGTGGGACGCGAAATTTCCCATCATCAGCCTCTGGCTCGAACGGAACATAGTTCGGCTGTGAGTCCTTATCCAAGGACAAATTCTTTAAAAAGTTTAACACATCACCCAAAGGTGAGTGTTGGAAGATGTCTGTGGCGCTAAATTCAAAAATCGATAACCGATCGAGCTCGGTGTCCGCAGGCGTACCCGGTCCGGGACTTATAGCCGGAGACGAATCCGGAGTTCCATTGACGCAAATATTGCGGGGTGCCAAGTCCGTGTGCAGCTGCAACGCCGCAGACTCTGTGGCCTCGGATGGCATGATCTGCTCCGGTTCTAAGGCCGTTGCAGCAACAGGGACCATCTCCTCGATGTGATTCGATGACAGATTTAAGTCATGTTCATCGGGGCGAGGGGGAGCGATCGCTGCGGTCTCAAATCCATTGAAGATCAAGTCTCCACGGATTAACATGACATAGTTCAAGCTTCCAAATCTCACCTGGTGGCCAGGGGCGTAGCTATCGATCTGCTCTAGATGGCCAAGCGAGTTGGCCCACAGTATGAAGCCGCCGAACTAGAAAATTTGTCCGGGGAGGAAGGTTTCTCCTTGGACAGTGTCACTATAGACGATTTAAGGGGCCATCGAACCTTTCGTCGACGGCATAGTGGAACTGTCAATGAAAGCACCAATGTCGGTGTCAAAACCGGCGAATCTCGGGTAGGGGGTCCCGAACTGTGCGTCTAGGATCAATGGTAACAGGAGACGGGGGACATGATGTTTACCCAGGTTCGGGCCCTCTCTACGAAGGTAATACCCTACATCCTGCTTGATTGATCTTGATGAATATGAGTGTTACAAGAGTTGATCTACCACGAGATCGTAATGGCTAAACCCTAAAAGCCTAGCCCGTATGACTATGGTAATGACACTGGTAGAAAAAGGGCCTATAGTCCCGGTTCGTAAGGGCCTTTAGTCCCGGTTCCTGAACCGGGACTAAAGTGTCGGTACTAATGCCCTGACCCTTTAGTCCCGGTTCAATCCAGAACCGGGACTAAAGGGCGCGGCCACGTGGAGCTCCACCTTTAGTCCCGGTTGGTTGGTAACACCAACCAGGACTAAAGGAAATTTTATGATTTTTTTTTTGAAAATTGTTTTTGAAATTTTTTTTAATTTTTTTTTTATTTTTTTATTTTCAAACTTCTGAATTATTTTAACCTCCAGTCTGTAATCACCACCCCTCATCACTTCTCAATTTATCCTCTAATCACCCCTCATCATTCCAAATCATCTAACTTCCCGAACGGTCACCCATCCTCCCACTCCCCCAGCCTGAGCACGCTTAACTTCCGGGTTCTATTCTCCCTCGCTCCAAGTCTGCACTTGTTGTTTTCCTGACAATAGTAAGATGTCAATCCTATTAACCTTCAGGAATTTTGCTTGAGCATGAAGTGACACATTTCACTGTTTGAGTTTGAAACTATTGTTTTAAAAAACAATAATTATTTAGTAACACTAATATTTCTTGAATAATTAGTTTGACCATTGTTTGACCACAGTTTGACCAGATTTGACCAAAATTGAAATAACTAAAATAATTATTTAGTAACACTAATATTCTAGAATAATTAGTTTGACCATTGTTTGACCACAGTTTGAATATTTTTCGATTTTTTCCACTCTAGATCTTAAAAGCCCCGTAACTTTTTTCTGTTAGGTTTTTCAGGATTTTGAAAATGTTTAACAGGGTTCCCAGTTAAATTTGGATGTAACTTTTCGAGTAGATGATTTTTCATATAAAAAACTTTTTCATCCGAGTTAGTATGCAAAAGTTATGCCCATTTTTACAAATTTCAGAGAGATTTTGCAAATAAAGTCAAAATTCACATTTGCAAATTTTCCCAACAACTAGACCACATATCACATGAGAAACTTATTTTCTTTTATTTTTTTGACATTTCCATTATTTT
>NC_041384.1:30212888-30266340 GCF_002162155.2 Triticum dicoccoides | reverse complement strand
ATAGGGTTACATAGAGTCGGTTACATAAGAAGGAATCTTCATAGTCGGTCGCCAAGCTTGCCCTCCATGCCAAGTAGAATCCAATCCGGACATGGGTTCGGTTTTTGGCCTTCATGTCTTCACAGCCCATCAGTTCGGCCCATGGATAACAGGCCGGACGCCTGAGGACCCCTTAGTCCAGGGTTCCCTCACTTGCCCCCTATCTTTGCTAGCCAAAAATTCCGCACTAAGTAGAGATATTTGATAACCCACAAGTATAGGGGATTGCAACAGTTTTCGAGGGTAGAGTATTCAACCCAAATTTATTGATTCGACACAAGGGGAGCCAAAGAATATTCTCAAGTATTAGCAGATGAGTTGTCAATTCAATGAGACCTGTAAACTTAATATCTGCAGCAAAGTGTTTAGTAGCAAAGTAATATGATAGTAGTGGTAACGGTTGCAAAGGTAACGGTAGCAAAAGTAATGTTTTTGTTATTTTGTAGTGATGATAACAATAGCAACGGAAAAGTAAATAAGCGAAGAACAATATACGGAAAGCTCGTAGGCAATGGATCGGTGATGGAGAATTATGCCGGATGCGGTTCATCATGCAATAGTCATAACCTAGGGTGACACAGAACTAGCTCCAGTTCATCAATGTAATGTAGGCATGTATTCCGAGTATAGTCATATGTGCTTATGGAAAAGGACTTGCATGCCATCTTTTGTCCTACCCTCCCGTGGCAGCGGGGTCCTATTGGAAACTAAGGGATATAAAGGCCTCCTTTTAATAGAGTACCGGAACAAAGCATTAACACATACTAAATACATGAACTCCTCAAACTACGGTCATCACCGGTAAGTATCCCGATTATTGTCACTTCGGGGTTAACGGATCATAACACATAATAGGTAACTACAGACTTGCAAGATAGGATAAAGAACTCTCATATATTGATGAAAACATAATAGGTTCAGATCTGAAATCATGGCACCCGGTCCCTAGTGACAAGCATTAAGCATAGCAAAGTCATAGCAACATCAATCTTAGAACATAATGGATACTAGGGATCGAACCCTAACAAAACTAACTCGATTAAAAGATAAATATCATCCAACCCATCACCGTCCAGCAAGCCTAAGATGGAATTACTCACGCACGGCGGTGAGCATCATGAAATTGGTGATGGAGGATGGTTGATGATAACGATGGCGACGGATTCCCCTCTCCGGAGCCCCGAACGGACTCCAGATCAGCCCTCCCGAGAGAGTTTAGGGCTTGGCGGTGACTCCATATCGTAAAACGCGATGAATCCGTCTCTCCCGGTTTTTTCTCCACGAAAGTGAATATATGGAGTCCAGGTTGAGGTCGGTGGAGCGTCAGGGAGCCCACGAGGCAGGGGGCCGCGCCCCCACCCTCGTGGATAGGTGGGGCACCCCCTGACGTGGATCTTCCTTCCAATATTCATTATATATTTCAAAATAATGATTCGTTGATTTTCAGGTCATTCCAAGAACTTCTATTTCTGCACAAAAATAACACGATTGCAATTCTGCTAAAAACAACGTCAGTCCGGGTTAGTTCCATTTTAATTATGGTCTTCTCCTCTCGACCCCCAAAGAACAAGAAAAGAAATAAAACTATTTACACGAGAAAGCTCCCAACAAGGAAAACAAGAATGAGAAATCTTTTTGAGTTTTCTTTTTAATTCCTACTACAAGCATGGAAAGTAAACTAATTAAAAACTACAACCAAATTTTTTTGTTTTTCTTAGAATTGATTAGACACACAAGAAGAAAGCATACAAAAGAAAAATAAACTAGCATGGATGATACAATGAAAAAGTATGAGAACCGACAACTAGCAATGAGTGTGTGAACATGAATGTAATGTCCATGAGAAATACGTACTCCAACAAGCTTATGCTTTTGGCCTAAGTTGGTCTATGGCCACGGCTGGCCTGGCGGATATTCAAAGTGATAGTTGGGTTCATACTATGATGCAGCAGCTATCGCCTCATGAGCTGCCGCTTGGAGACGGGTCGTCTCCATCCTCCTCTTATACTCGTCCGCTTTCTCCCTGGTTATAACATATCTCCCTTTTGCCTGAAAGTCAAAGAAAGCAGGAGCAGGGAGAGCGACGTGATAGGTGCATCGTCTGTCAAAGATTAGTCGGTACGGGAGGAACCGATCGTTCCTCTCAACACACTGATGACGAACCATGGCCTCATAATCGAAAAAAACAGGAGGCAACTCAATATCATACCCACGTATGGGTACACCAAGAAAATTAGCTAGACTGGTTGCATAAATTCCACCGAAGAAATCTCCACTAAATCTATTATTATGCAACCTACATGCAACAATGGCTCCCAAATTATAATGTCTATCTTCTAATACAGCACTCCTGAGAACACTAAGGTCGGGGACACACATGTAACATGCTTCATCCTTACCATTTATGCACCTACCTATGAAGAGAGCAAAATAATGTATAAAAGGAAAATGAATGCTCGCTATGGTAGCTTGCGTTGTGTCTCTAGATTCCCCCACAGTTATACTAGCAATAAAATCTCTAAATTCAGATATGCGAGGTTCATTAGGACTAACCCATTGCGGAAGTTTGCAAGCAGTGTTAAAATCCTCTAACTCCATAGTATAAGAATTTTCATACAGATCAAACATGATAGTTTGAGAATTGCGTGATGATGAAAATTCAAACCTCCTCACAAAGGAATTAGTGAGATGGTCGTACTAGCGGCATTTGTCTGCCTCGAAGCTCTCAAGATCAGCATTACGCACATATGTGTTAAATTCTTCCTTGATTCCTGCTGTATCCATAAAGTCCTCTGAAGGCCATTCACAAGCCCGCACTTGAGCTTCCCTCGGTGGTTCTTCGTCGGCATCGCACATTGCGAGCCTGGGTCCTTGCTTCCTTGAAGGACCACCTTGGTACATTTTCCTAAACATATTTCTTCCTTTGAAAAATTTATGAAATTTTAGCAACTTCAAAATAAAAGTGAACCAAACTCAACAATATTGATAGCAACTACTCCTACAAGTGCCAAGAGGCAATATCATGCATCAAAACTACTTTTGACCACATAAATTTGACATGCAAGCTCAAGAACAGGGTCACCTAAGCAGCAAAAATAAGCAATGAATAAAGCACTAGAACAAAAACTAATTGGACCATTGGAGGAGTCACATACCAGGGAACAATCCCCCAAAGCAGTTTTGTGAGAGGTGCTTTGAGCAAGGAGATCGAAAATGGTAGCAAAATGAGCTTGGACTCGGGTTTGAGCTGGGTAGTGGTGTTTGTGGGAGGAAGAAGGAGTGTGTGGTAGCTGGAATAAGTGGAGGGGAGGCACCATGAGCCCACGAGGCAAGGGGGCGCACCCTCCACCCTCATGGCCCGGTGCTTGCTCCCCCTGCTGTGTTCTCAGTGCCAGATATTCTCAAATATTCTAGAAAAAATCATATTTAAATTTCAGGGCATTTGGAGAACTTTTATTTTCAGGGTATATTTAATTGCATTGATAATTCAGAAAACAGACAAAAATTACTATTTTTGTTTTATTTAATATAAATAACAGAAAGCAAAAAGAGGGTACAGAGAGTTGTGTTTTCTAAATTCATCCATCTCATGCTCATCAAAAGGAATCCACTAACATGGTTGATCAGGTATTGTTAACAAACTCATTCCGAATAACATGGAACCGGAGAATTTTCGAATCACACTAGGTTACCTCAACGGCGATATGCATGTCCCCAACAATAGGGATATCATATTTCTTCTTGACAATAGGAAGAGGAAATTCAAAACCTCCAAAAATAATCGATGGATTTTTTCCAATAGAATTAATACTGTGGACTTGAGGTTGTTTCCTCGGAAAGTGTACCGTATGCTCATTACCATTAAAATGAAAAGTGACATTGCCTTTGGTGCAATCAATAACAGCCCCTACTGTATTCAAAAAGGGTCTTCCAAGAATAATAGACATACTATCGTCCTCGGGAATATCGAGAATAACAAAGTCTGTTAAAATAGTAACATTTGTAACCACAACATGCACATCCTCACAAATACCGACAGGTATAGCAGTTGATTTGTCAGCCATTTGAAAAGATATTGCGGTAGGTGTCAACTTATTCAAATCAAGTCTACAATATAAAGAGAGAGGCATAACACTAACACCAGCTCGAAGATCACATAAAGCAGTTTTAACACAGTTTCTTTTAATGAAGCATAGTATAGTTGGTACTCTTGGATCTCCTAGTTTCTTAGGTATTCCACCCTTAAAAGTATAATTAACAAGAATGGTGGAAATTTCAGCTTCTGGTATCTTTCTTTTATTTGTAAGGACATCTTTCATGTACTTAGCATAAGGATTCATTTTAAGCATATCAGTTAATCGCATACGCAAAAATATAGGTCTAATCATTTCAGCAAAGCGCTCAAAATACTCATCATCATTTTTCTTGGATGGTTTAGGAGGAAAAGGCATGGGTTTCTGAACCCATGGTTCTCTTTCTTTACCGTGCTTCCTAGCAACAAAGTCTCTCTTTTCATAACGTTGATTCTTTGATTGTGGGTTATCAAGATCAACAGCAGGTTCAATCTCTACATCACTATCATTGCTATGTTGAGCATCAACATGAACAACATCATTAACATTATCACTAGGTTCATGTTCATTACCAGATTGTGTTTCAGCATCAGAAATAGAGATATCATTAGGATTCTCAGGTTTGTCAATAACAGGTTCACTAGAAGCATGCAAAGTCCTATCATTTTTCTTTTTCTTCCCTTTAGAAGGACTGGGTGCATCAATAATATTTCTCTGAGAATCTTGCTCAATTCTCTTAGGATGGCCCTTAGGATACAAAGGTTCCCGAGTCATTTTACCACCTCTAGTCATAACTATAACATCATTATCATTTTTCTTACTATTTAATTCATTGAGCAAATCATTCTGAGCTTTAAGTACTTGTTCTACTTGAGTGGTAACCATAGAAGCATGTTTACTAGTAATTTTAAGTTCACCTTTAACATTAGCCATATAATCACCAAAGTGTTCAAGCATATCAGCATTGCGTTTTAATTCTCTACTAAAATAAGCATTGAAGTTTTCTAGTTTAACCATAAAGACATCAAACTCGTCCAAACATGGGCTAGCAAACTTCGTAAATGGGATTTCAGCTTTATCATATCTATAGAGAGAATTTACCTTTACTACCTATGTCGGGTTATCAAGACCATGTACTTCTTCAATGGGCGGTAAATTAAGACCATGTATTTCTTCAATAGGAGGTAATTCTCAACATCTTCAACTTTAATGCTTTTTTCTTTCATAGATTTCTTTGCCTCTTGCATATCTTCAGGACTGAGCAATAGAATACCCATTTTCTTCGAAGTTTGCTTAGGAGTTGGATCAGGAATTGGATCAAGAAGTGTCCAATTATTTTCATTAGTCAACATATTATTCAGTAGAATTTTAGCTTCATCTGGTGTTCTTTCCCTAAAAACACAACCAGCATAACTATTCAGGTGGTCTCAGGAAGCATCGGTTAGTCCATTATAAAAGATATCAAGTATTTCATTTTTCTTAAGAGGATGATCAGTCAAAGCATTAAGTAATTGGAGAAGCCTCCCCCTAGCTTGTGGCAGACTCTCTTCTTCAATCTGCATAAAATTATATATTTCCCTTAAAGCAGCTTGTTTCTAATGAGTGTGGAAATATTTAGCAGAGAAGTAATAAATCATATCCTGGGGACTATGCACACAACCAGGATCAATAGAATTAAAACATATCTTAGCATCACCCTTTAATGAGAACGGAAATAATTTAAGGATATAAAAGTAGCGAGTTCTCTCAACATTAGTGAATAGGGTGGCTATATCATTTAATTTAGTAAGATCTGCCACAACAATTTCAGATTCATAGCCATAGAAAGGATCAGATTCAACTAAAGTAATTATCTCAGGATCAACAAAGAAATCATAATCCTTATTAGTAACAAAGATAGGTGAAGTAGCATAAGCAGGATCATATCTCATTCTAGCATTCAAAGTTTTTAGTTTCAGCTTAGATAATAATTTCATAAGATCACTCCTATCATTGCAAGCAAGAAAATCTCTAGCAGTTTCTTCATCCATAACATAGCCCTGAGGCACAATAGGTAATTCATATCTAGGGGGAGAGTCTTCATTATCACTTTCATCAATATTATCAGTTTCAATAATTTCATTCTCCCTAGCCCTAACAAGTTGTTCATCAAGAAATTCACCTAGTGGCACAGTAGTATGAAGCATAGAAGTAGTTTCATCATAAGTATCATGCAGAGTAGAAGTGGCATCATCAATAACATGCGACATATCAGAATGAATAGCAGGTGTAGGTGTCGCACGCTTACTCAAAACAGAAGGTGAATCAAGTGCATAACTAGATGTCAGTTCCTTACCTCCCCTCGTAGTTTAGGGATAAATCTTGGTTTTAGGATCTTTCAAGTTGTTCATAATGATAAGAAGATATAAATCCCAAGTGACTCAAAGAATAGAGCTATGCTCCCCGACAACAGCGCCAGAAAATAGTCTTGATAACCCACAAGTATAGGGGATCGCAATAGTTTTCAAGGGTAGAGTATTCAACCCAAATTTATTGATTCGACACAAGGGGAGACAAAGAACATTATCAAGTACTAGTCAACAACCCGTGCGACTGCACGGGTTAGATATTCCATATGACTCATAATTATAAATTAATTTAACAAGTGCTTTTCACAATATATAGGACTGAAATATATGAATAGTTAAGGATCCCACATATCACTAAACAATAACTTACATTTATAGTCTCATCTTAAAGTTATTACTAAAGATTGAACACTACTTATGTATTGAACACTACTTTGTATTGTATAAATCAGTATACATATAGTTCTAATTTGAGATGAATATAAAATAATAAAGGGAAATCATGTATGTATGCTTTTGTTGATGCAACACATTTTGGCACAGTATCTCATGGTTTTTCATCACATACAACAAAAACTTACTTTCCTAGATAAATGTTTACTTTAAATCCTCTAGCCAGCAATATAAGAGTAAACGACTACATTATCTATTTTATTGTGGTACAGACTATAAAATCACAATTCTGTCCATATATCTATTAACGCTTTAGGCCGGCATCTACATTGCGTAAATTTTGAATTTTTTTCTAGCTGTCATTGGGCTAGTAGCAGTACCCTTGGGAGATAACTATGCATATATACCTATTTCTTTTATGCGGCTGTGATAGTATGCTTTGAATTGACAAATAAAAATCAGTTGCTGCCATGTTGAAAAATATGGGCTTCCTTCACACGTGATTTGGTTCTAACGAAAGATTCGGCCTATTTTGCTGAACATAACAGGTTAAATGGCAGATAGTTGATCAAGCAATCTTTTTAAATACTGGCCTACTGCACACTCTGGTGAAAAATGTGTGCCAAATAATGATCAAAATGAAGAAAATTTTGGACCGCCCTTCATTAGAGCATACTATAGTAGCCTAGAGAGTACACTCACTCATGCGTATTAAATACTATAATACTTGCCTATGGTTACAGAAGGAGCTTACTTTGTTCAAAGGAGACAACCAATACTGTAAGAAAAAAATATCAGTAAAAGTTCCAATGCAAGACCTTCATTACATACTTATATTAATAGTGAGATAAAAAATAACAAAAATCACATGAGAAGCAAAACCTGATGGGCCACTTTACTCACTTTTTCTTTGAACGTGCATATGAGACGGCTGATAGAAATAGTTATTCAAATCAAGAAAGATATTATGTGATATACATGCAGAATCCAATCTTTTCTTAAAGTTTATCATGCAGGGCTATTATATTACTCACTAACTTCATCCGTACACATGTGGAAAATCAGGGATATTTCAACAGTACACAACCTCAAACCTATTAATACCATCAGTTTGATGCCTTGTCGACCACAACTTTAGTTCTGCAAAAATACACAACGAAGACATCACTATTTTCTCTGATGCATAAGAAACAACCATAATCATCGATTGGCCAAAGTTGTTCTGGATCCCTCAAATTTCATTGCAAGCCACGTGAATACCATTGAGATTTCATCAGGAAAAGAAGAAAAGAACACAAATTTGATCCAGAAATAGGCATATCAGTGCTGCCTTCATTCTGAAAAAAGTGCATGTTCCATCCAGGCTCTATTTGTTGAGCAGTGCAGCAGTTCGTCTTTTCTGATGTTGAACAACTTGGTTGCCCATCAAAGCCTTTCTTCTCTCATTGAAGTCATAGAAATTCATGAGAAAAATCCCCAAGAAATCAGCCTTATCCGTGAATTCTCAGCAAGCCAGGATCGGCAGTTTATTATTCTAACAGTGCCCTGGACCTGGGATTGGAAAAGCTTTGCTGGTTAACTAAGTCTTTGCCTGTCCATCATGATTTACATATCAAAGAAGCACACTTTATGACTTCAAACAGCCAAGCGATTAGACTACCTCAAGTCTCTGCGCAAAAAAGAAAAGGTTACCTAAGCTCAGCGACACGTACCAGATCCGAGTACAGGCCGCCCCTGTAACACTGCAGGTGGAAGTACCATAATGAGAGGCCATCGAGATAAGAGAAAATAGGATGACCGCGTGTGTGCTTGAAGTCAGGATGGTTTTCAGATCTAATTAACGGATGGAAAAAGAGTATCATACAATCATACAGATTACTCGGCAGCTTATGAAGTGTTGTCAATACCAGCAGTCAAACGTACATGGAGTTTGTTCAAAGCATATCTGCAAATATTGTTGGTGAACAACCAAGTAAGATTAGTGTGTTCTTCTGAGAAAAGTAAGATAGTTTGCTAGTCTGACCTAATTGTAATGAGAGGATCAAACTCACCCTAGATCGACAAATTTTGATAAAAGGAACGACTTGAAGAGGAGTAAAACTTTATGCAGATTATAACCAACCTATAGTTTCTCATTGTCCTTTTCTCTCTGGTCCAGAAAAGCACGTGCTTTCTCAGAAGTAGAGAGGCTGTATGTGCTGGTTCTTAGGGCCGTATTAAGGACGGTGAAGGGCCTGGAGACCAACAACCGGAGGGTTGGGCGCGACAGGAGATGCATGATGGCCCATGTTGTATGTTGAGTCGACAACTGCTAGGACGCTAGAGAAACACAATTGAGGAACCAAACCGGCAAAGTTGTGCTGGATCAGCCAACCGTCGATGCGTCTCCTTCTCCACTACATTGTCCATCATGAATTGCAGTGACATCGGGCATGTGAAAGTGGAAGCTGTGGAGATTAGAAGGACCTGCATCACCAAGTCACCAGATTAGGGACTCGTCTATGCATGCTAATTAATTGTGTCAGCACTGGAACGTACATATATGGGGTTGATGCTTCATCTATATGGTGACTTCCTTGAGTGGTTCGCCTAGCCTGTGACGCACGCCCATGGCCGTGTTCCTTCGCGAGCCTGCGGCTGTAGGTCTTCACGTCCTGTGTGGCCCGTGGCTTTCGCCGCCGGCCAGACTACATCCATGGAATTTGGTGAAACATCTATGAATTAAGAGGATTGGCGCTGGCTAGACTTGATTAGCATCCACGAATCAGGAGAGGAAACGTGCCGGTGAGGTTAGAGAACGTGGGAATTCCTCAGAATCAATGGTCTTTTTTTTCTCGGATTGGAGATAGATCTGAACATGTTTTTTTATTGGAGATAGACCTGAACTTTTTTTATTTTTCTATGAATAGAGATAAGATATGAACATGGTGTGGTCTTTTTTTTTCTCGGATTGGAGATAGATTTGAACGTGTTTTTTTATTGGAGATAGACCTGAACTTTTTTTATTTTTCTATGAATAGAGATAAGATATGAACATGGTGATGGTACGTGCAACTTGGGCCAGTTTTGGCCTTTTTTCAATGCAACAGTAACGTAAATTATAGGGCTAGGATAGATTAAATATGTAGATCGAATGGTTAAGATATTTTTAATGATGTGGATTAACATGGAGGCTCGTATGGTGCCTCCAATTAGTAAATAAGAGATTAGCAGATGAGTTGTCAATTCAACCACACCTGGAAACTTAATATCTGCAGCAAAGTGTTTAGTAGGAAAGTAATATGATAGTAGTGGTAACGGTAGCAAATGTAACGGTAGCAAAAGTAATGTTTTTGGTATTTTGTAGTGATGATAACAATAGCAACGGAAAAGTAAATAAGCGGAGAACATTATATGGAAAGCTCGTAGGCAATGGATCGGTGATGGAGAATTATGCCGGATGCGGTTCATCATGCAACAGTCATAACCTAGGGTGACACAGAACTATCTCCAGTTCATCAATGTAACGTAGGCATGTATTCCGAATATAGTTACACGTCCTTATGGAAAAGAACGTGCATTACATCTTTTGTCCTACCCTCCCGTGGCAGCGGGGTCCTATTGGAAACTAAGCGATATTAAGGCCTCCTTTTCATAGAGTACCGGAACAAAGCATTAACACATAGTGAATACATGAACTCCTCAAACTACGGACATCACTAGTAAGTATCCCTGTTATTGTCACTTCGGGGTTAATGGATCATAACACATAATAGGTGACTATAGACTTGCAAGATAGGATCAAGAACTCTCATATATTGATGAAAACATAAAAGGTTCAGATCTGAAATCATGGCACCCGGTCCCTAGTGACAAGCATTAAGCATAGCAAAGTCATAGCAACATCAATCTCAGAACATAGTGGATACTAGGGATCAAACCCTAACAAAACTAACTCGATTACAAGATAAATCTCATCCAACACATCACCGTCCAGCAAGCCTAAGATGGAATTACTCACGCACGGCGGTGAGCGTCATGAAATTGGTGATGGAGGATGGTTCATGATAACGATGGCGACGGATTCCCCTCTCCGGAGCCCCGAACGGACTCCAGATCAGCCCTCCCGAGAGAGTTTAGGGCTTGGCGGTGGCTCCGTATCGTAAAACGCGATGAATCCGTCTCTCCCGGTTTTTTCTCCCCGAAAGTGAATATATGGAGTCCAGGTTGAGGTCGGTGGAGCGTCAGGGGGCCCACGAGGTAGGGGGCCGCGCCCCCACCCTCGTGGACAGGTGGAGCACCCCCTGATGTGGATCTTCCTTCCAATATTCATTATATATTTCAAAATAATGATTTGTTGATTTTTAGGTCATTCTGAGAACTTTTATTTCTGCACAAAAATAACATGATGGCAATTCTGCTGAAAACAACGTCAGTCTGGGTTAGTTCCATTCAAATCATGCAAGTTAGAGTCCAAAACAAGGGCAAAAGTGTTTGGAAAAGTAGATACGTCGGAGACGTATCAATACTACTTGTGCATCCAAAAACCCTTAAACCCAAATCTTAGTTTCCAAGTGTCCACCATACCTACCTAGGGATTGAGCAAGATCCCTCAAGTAAGTTGTCATTGGTGCAAAAAGGCATTAAAAATTGCTTCTAAATGTGTGAGATAGTTTAGTGTAAGAGAAAATTGAGCATTGCACGAACTTGGATGACAAAGAATAAATCGACAGACTGCATAATAAAGGTTGTCATCTTCAGGGGCAATACAACGTGACGTTCTTTTGCACTAATGGATTGAGCATACAAACAAATAAGCGCATGGCAACCTCTGCTTTCCTCTACGAAAGGCCTATCTTTTACTTTTATGCAAAGAGTCAAAGTTTTCCTTCTATTCCTTTTTATTTTTCTCCTTTGGCAAGCATCATCTGGTGAGGAAAGATCTAGGAACATATGTCTAGTTGAATATAGATGGCATGAGTAATTATTGTTGACACCACCCTTGAGGTGAATATGTTGGGAGGCGAAACTATACACTACTAGGGAAAAGCCTATACACAGAATCTTACCAGCAACACGCTTTAAAAAAAGGTGCTGCTGCTATGTAGCAGTAGCGCGTGCAAACAAAACTTGCTGCTGAAATAAATATAGCAGTAGGGCGCCCGCTCTAAGACGCGCTACTGCTATAATTCCCATGACGGCACCGCGAGGCTAGTTCTAGCAGCATCACGTTATTGATGACCCACAAGTATAGGGGATCTATCGTAGTCCTTTCGATAAGTAAGAGTGTCAAACCCAACGAGGAGAAGAAGGAAATGATAAGCGGTTTTCAGCAAGCTATTCTCTGCAAGCACTGAAATTATAGGTAATAGAAAGTTTTATGATAAGATAATTTGTAACGAGCAACAAGTAACAAAAGTAAATAAAGTGCAGCAAGGTGGCCCAATCCATTTTGTAGCAAAGGACAAGCCTGGAAAAACTCTTATATAGAAAAAAGCGCTCCCGAGGACACATGGGAATTATCATCAAGCTAGTTTTCATCACGTTCATATGATCCACGTTCGGTACTTTGATAATTTGATATGTGGGTGGACCGGTGCTTGGGTGCTGTCTGATATCTACTACACAACCTTCTTCTTGTAGACGTTGTTGGGCCTCCAAGTGCAGAGGTTTGTAGGACAGTAGCAAATTTCCCTCAAGTGGATGACCTAAGGTTTATCAATTCGTAGGAGGCGCAGGATGAAGATGGTCTCTCTCAAGCAACCCTGCAACCAAATAACAAAGAGTCTCTTGTGTCCCCAACACACCCAATACAATGGTAAATTGTATAGGTGCACTAGTTCGGCGAAGAGATGGTGATACAAGTGCAATATGGATAGTAGGTAAATGTATTTGTAATCTGAAATTATAAAAACAGAAAGGTAACTAATGATAAAAGTGAGCGTAAACGGTATTGCAACTATAGTAAACAAGGCCTAGGGTTCATACTTTCACTAGTGTAAGTTCCCTCAACAATGATAACATAATTGGATCACATAACTTTCCCTCAACATGCAACAAAGAGTCACTCCAAAGTCACTAATAGCGGAGAACGAATGAAGAGATTATGGTAGGGTACGAAACCACCTCAAAGTTATTCTTTCCAATCAATTCGGTGGGCTATTCCTATAAGTGTCACAAACAGCCCTAGAGTTCACACTAGAATAACACCTTAAGACGCAAATCAACCAAAACCCTAATGTCACCTAGATACTCCAATGTCACCTCAAGTATCCGTGGGTATGATTATACGATATGCATCACACAATCTCATATTCATCTATTCAACCAACACAAAGGACCTCAAAGAGTGCCCCAAAGTTCTACCGGAGAATCACGACGAAAACATGTGCCAACCACTATGCATAGGTTCATGGGCAGAACCCGCAAGTTTGTCACCAAAACATACATCAAGTGAATCACGTGATATCCCATTGTCACCACATATATCCACGGCAAGACATACATCAAGTGTTCTCAAGTCTTTAAAGACTCAATCCGATAAGATTACTTCAAGGGGAAAACTCAATTCATTACAAGAGAGAAGAGGGGGAGGAGAAACACAAGATCCAACTATAATAGCAAAGCTCGCGATACATCAAGATCGTGCCAAATCAAGAACACGAGAGAGAGAGAGAGAGATCAAACACATAGCTACTGGTACATACCCTCAGCCCTGAGGGAGAACTACTCCCTCCTCGTCATGGAGAGCACCGGGATGATGAAGATGGCCACCGGAGAAGGATTTCCCCCTCCGGGAGGGTGCCGGAACGGGTCTAGATTGGCTTTCGGTGGCTATGGAGGCTTTTGGCGGCGGAACTCCCGATCTATTGTGTCCCCTGGAAGTTTTACGATACGTAGGTATATATGGGTACAAGGGGTACGTCGGTGGACCGAAGGGGGGGCCACGAGGCAGGGGGGCGCGCCCCTACCCTCGTGAGCACCTCCTTCATCTTCTGACGTAGGGTCCCAGTCTATCTGGTAGGTTTCCTTCCAAAAATAACTTCTCCAGTTGATTTCGTTCCGTTTTGACTCCGTTTGATATTCCTTTTCCTCGAAACACTGAAATAGGCATAAAACAGCAAATCTGGGATGGGCCTCCGGTTAATAGGTTAGTCCCAAAAATAATATAAATGTGGAAAATAAAGCCCAATATTGCCCAAAACTGTAGATAATATAGCATGGAGCAATCAAAAATTATAGATACGTTGGAGATGTATCTAGCATCCCCAAGCTTAATTCCTGCTCGTCCTCAAGTAGGTAAATGATAAAAAGATATTTTTTGATGTGGAATGCTAGTTGGCATAATTTCAATGTAATTTTTCTTAATTGTGGCATGAATATTCAGATCCATAAGATTCAAGACAAAAGTTTAATATTGACATAATAATAATAATACTTCAAGCATACTAACTAAGCAATCATGTCTTCTCAAAATAACATGGCTAAAGAAAGCTATCCCTACAAAATCATATAGTCTGGCTATGCTCCATCTTCACCACACAAAATATTTAAATCATGCACAACCCCAATGACAAGCCAAGCAATTGTTTCATACTTTTGATGTTCTCAAACTTTTTTCAATCTTCACGCAATACATGAGCGTGAGCCATGGACATAGCACTATTGGTGGAATAGAATGGTTGTTGTGGAGAAGACAAAAAGGAGAAGATAGTCTCACATCAACTAGGCGTATCAATGGGCTATGGAGATGCCCATCAATAGATATCAATGTGAGCGAGTAGGGATTGCCATGCAACGGATGCACTAGAGCTATAAGTGTATGAAAGCTCAACAAAAGAAACTAGTGGGTGTGCCTCCAACTTGCTTGCTCATGAAGACCTAGGGCATTTTAAGGAAGCCCATCATTGGACTATACAAGCCAAGTTCTATAATGAAAGATTCCCACTAGTATATGAAAGTGACAACATATGAGACTCTCTATCATGAAGATCATGGTGCTACTTTGAAGCACAAGTGTGGTAAAAGGATAGTACCATTGTCCCTTCTCTCTTTTTGTCTCATTTTTTATTTGGCCTTTCCCCTTTTTTATGGCCTTTCTCTTTTCTCTTTTTTTGGGCATTCTCTTTTTTATGGCCTTTCTCCTCTTTTTTTCGTCCGGAGTCTCATCCCGACTTGTGGGGGAATCATGGTCTCCATCATCCTTTTCTCACTAGGACAATGCTCTAATAATGATGATCATCACACTTTTATTTTCTTACAACTCAAGAATTACAACTCGATACTTAGGACAAGATATGACTCTATATGAATGCCTCCGGCGGTGTACCGGGATGTGCAATGATGCATGAGTGACATGTATGAAATAATTATGAACGGTGGCTTTGCCACAAATACGATGTCAACTACATGATCATGCAAAGCAGTATAACAATGGTGAAGCGTGTCATAATAAATGATACGGCGGAAAGTTGCATGGCGATATATCTCAGAATGGCTATGGAAATTCCATAATAGGTAGGTATGGTGGCTGTTTTGAGGAAGGTATATGGTGGGTTTATGGTACCAGCGAAAGTTTGCGCGGTACTAGAGAGGTTAGCAATGGTGGAAGGGTGAGAGTGCGTATAATCCATGGACTTAACATTAGTCATAAAGAACTCACATACATAATGCAAAAATCTATTTTTATCGAAACAAAGTACTACGCGCATGCTCCTAGGGGGATAGATTGGTAGGAAAAGACCATCTCTCGTCCCCGGCCGCCACTCATAAGGAAGACAGTCAATAAATAAATCATGCTCCGACTTCATCACATAACGGTTCACCATACGTGCATGCTACGGGAATCACAAACTTCAACACAAGTATCTCTCAAATTCACAACTACTCAACTAGCATTACTCTAATATCACCATCTCCATATCTAAAAACAATTATCAAGTCTCAAACTTCTCTTAGTATTCAACACACTCATAAGAGATTTTTATTATTAATCTTGTATACCTAGCATATTAGGATTTTAAGCAAATTACCATGCTATTTAAGACTCTAAAAATAATCTAAGTGAAGGATGAGAGTTCATCTATTTCTTCAAAATAAAACTACCACCATGCTCTAAAAGGATATAAGTGAAGCACTAGAGCAAAATACAAACTACTCCGAAAGATATAAGTGAAGATCAATGAGTAGTTGAATAATTATGCAAATATGTGAAGACTCTCTAACATTTAATAATTTCAGATTTTGGTATTCTATTCAAACATCAAGCAAAGCAAAATAAAATGACATTCTAAGAATGGAAAACATCATGTGAAGAAGCAAAAAACTTAGGATCAACCGAAACTAAAATATAATTGTTGAAGAAGAAAGGTGGGATGCCAACCGGGGCATCCCCAAGCTTAGATGGTTGAGACTTCTTGAAATATTATCTTGGGGTGCCTTGGGAATCCCCAAGCTTGAGCTTTTGTGTCTCCTTAATTCCTCTCATATCACGGTCTCCCTAAATCTCAAAAGCTTCATCCACACAAAACTCAACAAGGACTCATGAGATAAGTTAGTATAAACCATTGCCAAAACCTTATCATACTGTACTGTAGCAAATCACTAAAATTATTATTAAACATTGCATACTAAATGCCTATGCATATTTAATAGTCCTATCCTCAAATAGAATCATTAAAGAAGCAAACATATGCAAACATAACAGCAATCTGCCTAAACAGGATAGTTTGTAAAGAATGCAGCAACATCCATACTTCCCTAGCTCCAAAAATTATGAAAGAAAATTCCCAATGTAGTAAATTTATCATAGCTTAATATGCAAAAGGTTTCAACATTTTATCACATTCTGACTTTTCTAGGGAATTATTGCGACAGCGGTAAACTTTCTGTTTTCAAATAACAATATGTGGACTTCTAACATGGACATAGTAAAGGCTATCAATGCCACTTTTATTGAAATAAAAGATGAAAAATATTTTTATAAATAAAATCAAGCAAATCCTAACAAAATAAATTGACGCTCCAAGCAAAACACATATCATGTGGCGAATAAAAATATAGCTCCAAGTAAAGTTATCGATGAACAAAGACGAAAGAGGGGATGCCTTCCGGGGCATCCCCAAGCTTAGGCTCTTGCATATCCTTGAATATTACCTTGGGGTGACTTGGGCATCCCCAAGCTTAGTCTCTTGCCACTCCTTATTCCATAGTCCATCGAATCCTTACCCAAAACTTGAAAACTTCACAACACAAAATTTATCAGAAAACTCGTAAGCTCCGTTAGTATAAGAAAATAAATCACCACTTCAAGGTACTGTAATTAACTCATTATTTATTTATATTGGTGTTAAACCTACTGTATTCCATCTTCTATATGTTTTATAAACTATTTTACTAGACATAGATTCATCAAAATAAGTAAACAACACATGAAAAAACAGAATCTGTCAAAAACAGAACAGTCTGTAGTAATCTGGATCAAACGTATACTTATGGAACTCATAAAATTCGCAACTAAATTTATGGACCTGAGGAATTTATCTATTAATCATCTGCAAAAAGAATTGACTAAATAACACTCTCCAAATAAAAATGGCAGCAATTCTCGTGAGTGCTAAAGTTTTTGTTTTTTTACAGCATGATCAACAAGACTTTCCCCAAGTCTTCACAAAGGTTCTACTTGGCACAAAAACTAATTAAAAGCATAAAAATACATCTAAACAGAGGCTAGATGAATTATTTATTACTAAACAGTAACAAAAATCAAGGAACTAAAATAAAATTGGGTTGCCTCCCAACAAGCGCTATCGTTTAACGCCCCTAGCTAGGCATGATGATTTCAATGATGCTCACATAAAGGATAAGAATTGTAACATAAAGAGAGCATCATGAAGAATATGTCTAGCACATTTAGGTCTAACATACTTCCTATTCATAGGGATTTTGTGAGAAAACAACTTATGGGAACAAGAATCAACTTGCATAGGAAGGCAAAACAAGCATAACTTCAAGATTTTAAGCACATAGAGAGGAAACTTGATATTATTGCAACTCCTACAAGCATATATTCCTCCCTCACAATAATTTTCAGTAGCATCATGAATGAATTCAACAATATAACCAGCACATAAAGCATTGTTTTCATGATCTATAAGCATAGAAAATTTTCTACTCTCCACATAAGCAAATTTCTTCTAATGAATAGTAGTGGGAGCAAACTCAACAAAATAATTATCATGTGAGGCATAATCCAACTGAAAACTAAAATCATGATCACAAGTTTCATGGATATCATTATTCTTTATAGCGTACAAGTCATCACAATAATCATCATATATAGCAACTTTGTTCTCATAATCAATTGGAACCTCTTCCTGATTAGTGGATTCATCACAAATTAAAGTCATGACCTATCCAAATCCACTTTCATCAATATAATCATCATAAATAGGATGCATGCTTTCATCATAATAAATTTGCTCATCAAAACTTGGGGGACAAAAAATATCATCTTCATCAAACATAGCTTCCCCAAGCTTGTGGCTTTGCATATCATTAGCATCATGGATATTGAAGGAATTCCTACTAACAACATTGCAATCATGCCCATCATTCAAATATTTAGTGCCAAACATTTTATAGATTTCTTCTTCTAGCACTTGAGCACAATTATCCTTTCCATCATACTCACGAAAGATATTAAAAAGGTGAAGCGTATGATACAAACTCAATTCCATTTTTTATAGTTTTCTTTGATAAACTAAACTAGTGATAAAACAAGAAACTAAAAGACTCGATTGCAAGATCTAAAGATATACCTTCAAGCACTCACTTCCCCGACAACGCCGCCAGAAAAGAGCTTGATGTCTACTACACAACATTCTTCTTGTAGACGTTGTTGGGCCTCCAAGTGCTGAGGTTTGTAGGACAGTAGCAAATTTCCCTCAAGTGGATGACCTAAGGTTTATCAATCCGTAGGAGACGTAGGATGAAGATGGTCTCTCTCAAGCAACCCTGCAACCAAATAACAAAGAGTGTCTTGTGTCCCCGACACACCCAATACAATGGTAAATTGTATAGGTGCACTAGTTTGGCAAAGAGATGGTGATACAAGTGCAATATGGATAGTAGGTAATTGTATTTGAAATCTGAAATTATAAAAACAGCAAGGTAACTAATGATAAAAGTGAGCATAAACGGTATTGCAATGATAGTAAACAAGGCCTAGGGTTCATACTTTCGCTAGTGTAAGGTCCCTCAACAATGATAACATAATTGGATCACATAACTTTCCCTCAACAAGCAACAAAGAGTCACTCCAAAGTCACTAATAGCGGAGAACGAACGAAGAGATTATGGTAGGGTACGAATCCACCTCAAAGTTATTCTTTCCAATCAATCCGGTGGGCTATTCCTATAAGTGTCACAAACAGCCCTAGAGTTCGTACTAGAATAACACCTTAAGACACAAATCAACCAAAACCGTAATGTCACCTAGATACTCCAATGTCACCTCAAGTATCCGTGGGTATGATTATACGATATGCACCACACAATCTCAGATTCATCTATTCAACCAACACAAAGGACCTCAAAGAGTGCCCCAAAGTTCTACCGGAGAATCACGACGAAAACGTGTGCCAACCCCTATGCATAGGTTCATGGGCGGAACCCGCAAGTTGGTCACCAAAACATACATCAAGTGAATCACGTGATATCCCATTGTCACCACAGATATCCACAGCAAGACATACATCAAGTGTTCTCAAGTCTTTAAAGACTCAATCCGATAAGATTACTTCAAGGGGAAAACTCAATTCATTACAAGAGAGAAGAGAACGAGGAGAAACATAAGATCCAACTATAATAGCAAAGCTCACGATACATCAAGATCGTTCCAAATCAAGAACACGAGAGAGAGAGAGAGATCAAACACATAGCTACTGATACATACCCTCAGCCCCAAGGGAGAACTACCCCCTCCTCGTCATGGAGAGCACCGGGATGATGAAGATGGCCACCGGAGAAGGATTGCCCCCTCCGGCAGGGTGCCGGAACGGGTCTAGATTGGTTTTCGGTGGCTACGGAGGCTTCTGGCGGCGGAACTCCCGATCTATTGTGTCCCCTGGAAGTTTTACGATACGTAGGTATATATGGGTACAAGGGGTACGTCGGTGGATCGAAGGGGGGGCCACGAGGCTGGGGGGCGCGCCCCAGTGGGTGGGCACGCCCTCTACCCTCGTAAGCACCTCCTTCATCTTCTGACGTAGGGTCCAAGTCTATCCGATAGGTTTCTTTCCAAAAATAACTTCTCTAGTTGATTTCGTTCCGTTTTGACTCCGTTTGATATTCCTTTTCCTCGAAACACTGAAATAGGCATAAAACAGCAAATCTGGGCTAGGCCTCCGGTTAATAGGTTAGTCCCAAAAATAATATAAAAGTGGAAAATAAAGCCCAATATTGCCCAAAACAGTAGATAATATAGCATGGAGCAATAAAAAATTATAGATACGTTGGAGATGTATCACTGTCCTTAGTTGGACAAGCATCCCACTTATGATTAACTCCTATTGCAAGCATCCGCAACTACAAAAGAAGTATTAAGGTAAACCTAACCATAGCATGAAACATATGGATCCAAATCAGCCCCTTACGAAGCAACGCATAATCTAGGGTTTAAGCTTCTGTCACTCTAGCAACCCATCATCTACTTATTACTTCCCAATGCCTTCCTCTAGGCACAAATAATGGTGAAGTGTCATGTAGTCGACGTTCACATAACACCACTAAAGGAGAGACAACATACATCTCATCACAATATCGAACGAATACCAAATTCACGTGACTACTAATAGCAAGACTTCTCCCATGTCCTCAGGAACAAACGTAACTACTCATAAAGCATATTCATGTTCATAATCAGAGGGGTATTAATATGCATATAGGATCTGAACATATGATATTCCACCAAATAAACCGGCTAGCATCAACTTCAAGGAGTAATCAACACTACTAGGAACCTACATGTACCAATCTCAGACTTAGAGACAAGAATTGGATACAAGAGATGAACTAGGGTTTGTGAGGAGATGGTGCTGGTGAAGATATTGATGGAGATTGGCCCCCTCCCGATGAGAGAAGCGTTGGTGATGACGATGGCGATGATTTCCCCCTCCCAGAGCAAAGTGTCCCAGCAGAACAGCTCAGCCAGAGCCCTAGATTGGTTCCGCCAAGGTTCCGCCTCGTGCCGGCGGAGTCTCGTCTCGAAAGCTTGCTTATGGTTTTTTCCTCAATGAAAGACTCCATATAGCAGAAGATGGGCATCAGAGGGCCACCAGGGGGCCCACGATGCCCTCGTGGCTGGTGAGTGGGCCCCCTCTGGTACTTCTTGTGCTCAATATTTTTTATATATTCTAGAAATAACTTTCGTAAGTTTCAGGACTTTTGGAGCTGTGCAGAATATGTCTCTAATATTTGCTCCTTTTCTAGCCCAGAATCCCAGCTGCCGGCATTCTCCCTCTTTATGTAAACCTTGTAAAATAAGAGAGAATGGGCATAAGTATTGTGACAAATGTGTAATAACAGCCCATAATGCAATATATATCGATATAAAAGCATGATGCAAAATGGACGTATCAACTACCCCAAGCTTAGACCTCGCTTGTCCTCAAGCGGAAGCTGATAACGATAAATATGTCCACATGTTTAGAGGTATAGGTGCCGATAAAATACAATACAGACATGAGGGCATCATGGTCATTCTTTAAACAACAACATATACGGATAATGTCATATGATATCTTATGATCAAGTAATAATCTATTCACAATGCAAAGTATGAATCATAAACTTTATTGAGAACTAACAAACTATAATCTCAGTCATTGAAGCAATTGCAATTTATCATAACATCGGAAAGGGTCTATGTTAGAGCTTTTCAACAAGCCCACATAGTCAACTATCATGTAGTCTTTCACAATTTCTAACACTCACACAATAGTTGTGGTTACGAAGTTTTAATCGGACACAGAGATAGATAGTGGCTTGTAGTTTCGCCTCCCAACCTTTTACCTCTAGGGTAATGTCAGCAATAATTGCTCATGCTAACTTACATCCAATATATATAACACTGAGCTTGCCAAAGGATAAAATGTAAAAAGGAAAGGTGAAGATCACCATGACTTTTGCATAAGGCAGGAGATAAAAGTAAAAGATAGGCCATTCACAGAGGAATGCAGAGGTTGTCATGCGCTTTCAGGGTTGGATGCACAAAATGTTAATGCGAAAGAACGTCACTTTATATTGGCACTTGTGATATAGACCTTTATTATGAAGTCTGTCAGTTTTATTTCTTCCACATCACAAGATCGTATAAAGCTTATTTCCTCCACACCAATCAATCATACATATTTAGAGAACAATTTTTATTGCTTGCACCGATGACAACTTACTCGAAGGATCTTACTCAATCCATAGGTAGATATGGTGGACTCTCATGGCAAAACTGGGTTTAAGGGTATTTGGAAGCATAAGTAGTATCTCTACTTGGTGCAAACAATTTGGCTAGCATGAGGGGGAAAAGAAAGCTCAACATGTTGGATGATCCATGACAATATACTTTATTTCAGATATAAGAAAACATAACCCATTACGTTGTCTTCCTTGTCCAACGTCAACTCTTTAGCATGTCATATTTTAATGAGTGCTCACAATCATAAAAGATGTCCATGATAGTATATTTATATGTGAAACCTCTCTTTCTTTATTACTTCCTATTAATTGCAACGATGACCAAAGCTATCTTTGTCAACTCTCAACAACTTTTAATCATCATACTCTTTCTATGTGAAGTTATTACACTTCATAAGATCAATATGATCTATTTTTATTTCTTTTTATTCTTTATTTTTATTTTTTTCACTCAAGATCATGGCAAATAATCAAACTCCTTGACTCAACACTAATCTTTATTATATAGCTCACGGACTCGATTACATAAAGGGATCATAAAGCAAAACTCAAAACTAGATCATACTAAAGCTTTATTCCATTAGATCAAAATACTACTAAAAGGATTGAACTAAGAAAAATGGTAAAGATAGGAGTGTGATGGTGATACGATACCGGAGCACCTCCCCCAAGCTTGGCAGTTGCCTAGGGGAGTGCCCATACCCATATGATTATGTCTCCTTTCTCGGAAGTGGTGGTGATGGGGATGTTGATGAAGTAGGCTTGTCGTCCATCGTCCAAGGCATAGGCTCACCATAATAGAAGGATGAATGAGTCTCCGGGATCCTCTAATCTGCAGCCAAACTCATCCTCTTGAATCTATATTCATATTCACAGTTTTGGTTTTGCAGGTCATAGATCTAGGCTTGGAGGTGCTCAATTTTCTCGTGAAGCTTGAAGATGGCCTCCCCAATGTCCTTGGCGTCCAGCTTGTGGTTGTTGGTGAACTCCGTGATCATAATGTGATTAGAGTCAAGTCCACGCTCCACCATCTCCTAGCACTTGAAAAATTGTTGCTCCATTGCCTCGAGCCTTGTCTCCACGCTTCCGGTCCTCCTTGGCCCCTCAACATCGCGGATGTGCAGCACCCCTCATGCATCTCAATGGTTCGAGGGTGTTACAACACTTCCGCGAGGTAGGGGTTGATGACCTTCTCGAGAAACTTGTCCTTGGGGGCACTTGGAGACGTCATGATGACCTAGATCTGTCAGAAAATAGCTCGAAACAAGAACAGAGGACAATTGCGTGATACATGAGTCAAAACCTTTGGGAGATTATATAATGAATTTTTAACGACCAAAATACATAACGTGCAAGAAAATGGAGTCCGAAGAGCGCACGAGGTGCCCATGAGGCAG
Source organism: Triticum dicoccoides (assembly GCF_002162155.2). Lineage (NCBI taxonomy): Eukaryota > Viridiplantae > Streptophyta > Magnoliopsida > Poales > Poaceae > Triticum > Triticum dicoccoides. Next base: position 30,242,640 of record NC_041384.1, on the reverse strand, counting down.
GGGGGCGCGCCCAGGGGGTAGGGCACGCCCTCCACCCTCGTGGAGTCCTCGTGTCCTTCCCAGACTGCTTCATATTTTTCTATTTTTCTAAATATTCCAAAATGGAGAAAAATTGCCATTAGAACTGTTTTGGAGTCGGTTTACTTACCGTACCACATACCTATTCCTTTTCGGAGTCTGAAACGTTCTGAAGAGTGTCCCTTATGTATTCCTTCGGGGTTACAGTTTCAATAACATTGGTTTCAACATTTATAGGATTACCTGAGATATAATGTTTGATTCTTTGACCGTTCACCACCATCGGATTTGTGCCTTCGATGTTGTTGATTTTTATGGCACCGGAACGATAGACCTCCTCGATAATGTAAGGACATTCCCATTTAGAGAGAAATTCTCCTACAAAAAATCTTAAATGAGAGTTTTATAGCAATACATAATCACCTACATTAAACTCATGCTTTTGTATCCTTTTGTCATGCCATCTTTTAACTTTTTCTTTAAACAATTTGGTATTCTCATAGGGTTGGGTTCTCCATTCATCAAGTGAGCTAATGTCAAATAACCTTTTCTCACCGGCAAGTTTGAAATCATAATTGAGCTCTTTAATATCCCAATAAGCCTTATGTTGTAGTTCGAGAGGTAAGTGACATTCTTTTACATAAACCATTTTATACGGAGACATACCCATAGAATTTTTATATGCAGTTCTATAGGCCCATAATGCATCATCAAGTTTCTTGGACCAATTCTTTCTTGATCTATCAACTGTCTTTTGCAAAATTAATTTGAGTTCTCTATTACTCAATTCTACTGGACCACTAGACTGTGGGTGATAAGGAGATGCAACTCTATGATTAACATCATACTTAGCAAGCATTTTACGGAAAGCACCATGAATAAAATGTGAACCACCATCAGTAATTAAATACCTAGGGACCCCAAACCTCGGAAAATTAACTTCTTTAAGATCTAAATAGAGGTGTTATGATTAGCACTACTAGTTGGAATAGCTTCTACCCACTTAGTAATGTAATCAACAGCAACTAAAATATGTGTATATCCATTAGATGCAGGAAAAGGTCCCATATAATCAAAGCCCCAAACATCAAATGGTTCAATAACAAGTAAATAATTCATAGGCATTTCTTGATGTCTACTAATATTACCAATTCTTTGACATTCATCACAAGATAAGACAAACGTACGAGCATCCTTGAAGAGAGTAGGCCAATAAAAACTGGATTGCAATACCTTATGTGAAGTTCTATCTCCAGCGTGGTGTCCTCCATAAGCTTCGGAGTGACACTTGCGTAGGATCTGTTCCTGTTCATGCTCAGGTACACAATGTCTAATAACACCATCTAATCCTTCTTTATAGAGATGTGGGTCATCCCAAAAGTAATGTCTTAAATCATAGAAAAACTTTTTCTTTTGCTGGTATGTGAAACTAGGTGGTATAGATTTAGCAACAATGTAATTAGCATAATTAGCATACCATGGAGCAGTATGAGAAGCATTTATGACATTTAATTGTTCATCAGGAAAGCTATCATCAATAGGTAGTGGGTCATCAAGAACATTTTCTAACCTAGAGAAGTTATCTCCAACGGGGTTCTCAGCTCCCTTTCTATCAACAATATGCAAATCAAATTTTTGTAGCAAGAGAACCCATCTAATAAGTCTAGGTTTAGCATCTTTATTTTCCATAAGATATTTAATAGCAGCATGATCAATGTGAATAGTTACTTTAGAATCAACAATATAAGGTCTGAACTTATCACAAGCAAATACAACTGCTAAGAATTCTCTTTCAATAGTAGCATAATTCTCTGGCCATTGTCTAGAGGTTTACTAGCATATTGAATAACATTTAATTTCTTATCAACTCTTTGCCCTAGAACAACACCTACATCATAATCACTACCATCACACATAATTTCAAAAGGTAAATTTCAATCAGGTGGTTGAACAATAGGTGCAGAGATCAATGCTATCTTAAGTATTTCAAATGCTTGTACAAAATCATCATCAAAGATGAATGGTATATATTTTTGTAATAAATAAGTCAGAGGCCGAGAAATTTTTGAGAAGTCCTTAATGAACCTCCTATAAAAGCCGGCATGACCAAGGAAACTTCTTATACCTTTGATGTCCTTGGGACACGACATCTTTTGAATAGCATCAACTTTAGCTTTATCAACTTCAATGCCCCTTTCAGAAATTTTATGCCCCAAGACATTACCTTCATTAACAATAAAATGGCACTTCTCCCAATTCAAGACAAGGTTAGTTTCTTCACATCTCTGCAAAACTCGATCAAGGTTGCTTAAGCAATCATCAAAATGTGATCCATAAAGAGACAAATCATCCATGAAAACCTCACAAATCTTTTCACAAAAGTCAGAGAATATAGCTATCATGCATCTTTAAAAGGTAGCAAGTGCATTACATAAACCAAAAGGCATACGTCTATAAGAAAAAGTACCGAAAGCGCAAGTAAAAGTGGTCTTTGATTAATCATCAGCTGACACAGGTATTTGAGAGTAACCAGAATAACCATCTAGAAAGCAAAAATGTGTATGTTTGGATAACCTTTCTAGCATTTGATCAATGAAAGGTAAGGGGTAGTGATCTTTTTTAGTAGCCTTATTTAATTTGCAGAAACCAATTACCATCCTATAACCTATAATAATTCTTTGCAGAATCAATTCATCTTTATCATTAGGAATGACAGTAATACCTCCCTTCTTAGGAACAGAATGGACAAGACTTACCCACTAACTATCGGCAACGGGTTAAATTATACCTACCTCAAGGAGCTTTAGTATTTCTGTTCTTACCACTTCTTTCATCTTAGGATTCAGCCGTTGTTGGTGATCAATAACTTGTTTGGCATCTTTCTCCAAATTTATTTTGTGTTGACATAGAGTGGGACTAATGCCCTTAAGATCATCAAGAGTATATCCAATAGCAGCACGGTGCTTCTTTAGAGTTTTCAATAATTTTTCTTCCTCCTTCTCTAAAAAGTTAGCACTAATAATGACATGATATATCTTCTTTTCATCAAGATAAGCATATTTAAGAGTATCAGGCAGTGGTTTAAGCTCAAACACGGGATCACCCTTGGGTGGAGGAGGATCCCCTAAGATTTCAACAGGAAAGTTGTGTTTCAGAATAGGTCCCTGTTTAAAGAACATGTGGGGGGTTTGGTGCGACATATGCCAATGGATGGCTTATCATGGTGGGAGCGAGTAGAATGTCGCCGGTGCCCGGAAGCGGGATGAGGCGTAGACACGAACGCCGTCGTACTTTACCCAGGTTCGGGGCTCTCCTAGGAGATAACACCTCTAGTCCTGCTCTGCGGGGTCTCCGCATGATCACTAAGGCGCAAGTGAGTACAATGGTGCTCCTTGAGATGTATGCTAGAGGTAGGAAAAGGCAAGGCTAGCTCTCTCCTTCCTCTATGGGCTGGTCTAGTTCTACCAAGTTGGGAACCCTTTGCATGGGTGCCCTGGGGGGTTTATATAGGCCTACCCCCCAGGGGTACAATGGTAATCTGGCCGGGCGTAGGGCCCGGCCGTCAGTCTCTTCGGCCGTCGGCTTCTCCGCCGCCTGGAGGGCCCCACCGACTGGTTGGGTATGGGGCCGACAGGCCGCCCCAGCCGCTCTCGGGTCTTGTCGGTTGCTGATCGTTGTAGCCGTGACTCTAATGACGCAGGGTTTGTCAGGGGATCGTGGCTACAGCTCCGCCACCTGGTGGGCGATTACTGTAGCCACTCCGTGTCTCGTCTAGTTAAAGGCGCGTGGGTCCCGAGGAAAGGGCAGGCCGACTGCCGGGGGCCGACCTCCATCGGGTCCGACAGGTGGGGCTCTTGCCGTCTTCCAGGCTCTCGCTGATTGGTGGGGCCCGTCGTCCTCGGGCCGTACCCACAGGCCGTCGTGGGAGCAGGACTCCGCCTACTTGTGGTGATGTCAAGGATGGCGTGGCAACAGTGCCGCGCCCGGCGGAGATCTTCGCCGGTATGGTGCACTGTGGCCACACCTGTCCCTGGATGGGGGGGGGGGAATGGCTACAATGTAGCCATTCTCTGTCTTGTCCTTCTTGATGAGGGAGCATGCTTCGTTGGCACCACGGGCCGACTGCTAGGGGCCGGCTTCTCTAGAAGCCGCCAGCTAGTAGTCGGCTTGTCTTGACGTCGCCTCCAGGACTCAGCCATCTAGGGGCAGCCGGCTATTCCTCCAGTCGGCCTCTAGAAGGCGGCACTTCATCTTGGCGCCTTGAGGGGCACAGCTAGCCCCGATGTCTTGAAATGTTCTGGGCCTCGGGTGAGCCTACCCGTGGCCCATTACTCCGACAGTAGTCCCCGAAACTGGTGAGGTGCCGTGGCTGAGCAGCCGAGGAGCCTCAGCAGTTTTCTTCTCCGAGTGCCTGAGGTGGGGCTTTGTCCGACTTCTGCCGGGCCGACTGGTGGGAGTCGGCCGCGCCCAGTTTGACTTATCCAAACTTCGAACACGTCGGCGGGAACCAAGTGGCGTGCTATCTAAGGCTCCAGGCCACTGCCCGTTGTGGTCATGCCACGTGGCGCCGAGCGGTCGGGCCAGTCTGCTAACCCACGTCCGCGATGGGACACACCTACGGGCGGGGCCCGCCACTACCAAGCCTCGACGCGCGAGCGGTGCTGCGGCCGAGGTGGGCGGTTGGGGTTCCCGCAGAGTTACTGCGTGCAGTATCTTGTGCGATAAACGTGGGGGCGTGGGGTCGTGGGCGCAGTAAATCCCACGATTGCCCCCTCGGCTTCACAGCCCGTAGGCCTAAAAGTAGGGGGAGGAGGGGGGGAGCGGCGGAGCATGCGCGTCCCTCCTCCCTATTCTTTCCTCCTTCTTCCTCTCGCCGAAGCGCCCCCAAGCCACATTGAGCGCCATGGGGGTTCGTCTCCGATGAGCTCATCTTCCAACCCCACGCCCCCCATGGCGTTCTCCGGAGCATGGGATGGCTCCAAGGTTCATGATGATCACATCGACTTCCTCCGCCAGACGCGGCGGCTCCCCAGCGAGGACCCTGTGAGGGTTCGCCTCACGCCGAGGAGCAAAATTTCGCTGACGCCGGAGGAGGGCGAGCGGGTCGTCTTCCGCTCGCACTGCCTGCGCGGCCTTGGCCTACCGGCGAGTAGCTTCTTCCGGTCCTTCCTTGAGTTCTACGGTCTCCAGCCGCACCACCTCATCCCGAACACGGTGGTGTTGCTGTCCGCCTTCGTCACCTTGTGCGAAGGGGTCCTCGGCGTTCTCCCCACCATCAAGCTCTAGGGGGAGTTCTTCTACATCAAGCTCGGCACCCTCGTTGCGGGCGTGTCGGCTCAATGCGGCGCGTTCATCGCAGTGCGGAGGCCGGCGGCCGAAAATCCGTTTCCTGCCATCCCGCTGATCAAGTCGGTGAAGATGTGGCAGCGGTCGTATTTCTATGTGAAGAGCGTCTTCGTGTAGGGAGACTAGGTCAACTTGCCGGGTTACGAAGCCGGCCCGCCGGCTGGGAGGCGGCCCAACTGGTCGTACCGGGCCAAGACGCTGTCGCCCTCTAGAGCCGCCGCTGTTGCGCGGCTCCGAGTGCTGACACAGTCGGAGGGCCTGAACAGGCCCGACTTGCTATCCGCCTTCGTGGCGCGCTGAGTGCTCCCGCTCCAGAGCTGCCATCATATGATCTGCCAGATGAGCGGACATGGTGAACTACCTTGCGAACTGCGAGCTCACGGATGAGTGGTGGTTTGGCAAGGAGCCGTATTCACGCGCCAACCCTCCGCCTATTGTACGTCGTTAGTCTTTTTTCTCTGTCTCTTTGTTGCCGAGTTCGTGCTGTCCAGCCTGACCAATCGGCCTTTGAACAGAGTCCCCTCCTCCAGCCGGCGCCGCGGGGCCAGAGCGCCAATTCCTCCCCGACCGAGCGGGGAGCGACGTCGACGACCCCGATCTGGGGGCTACAGCCTTGGAGGACGACACTGAGGGAGGAGGCGGCGAAGCAGGAGGCCTGAGGCTCGGAGCCAGCCTCGAGGACTGGCCTGATGATGACACAGGGGAAGTCTCCCCGTGCCACTAGCCAGGAGCCGGCCAGCCGGGCCCGAGCTCGTCTGCTGCGCCGGATGCCGAAGGCGGCGCAAAAAAAGCGCAGGGCCGCGCCGAGCTTGTTCGGCAGCAGGCCGAAGAAGCCCAAGGGCTCGGCCACGGTGACCAAGCGGGATGAAGCGGCCGCGAAGGCCATCCGCTTCCGCAAGGAGGTGAAGAAGCCGCAGCTGGTTTCCGCGTAAGTACCACCATTATCTTGTACCTTTATTTTTTCCTTGTTGACTGTGTCTGAGTATCTTCACTTCGTTTCCTTTGATCTAGGGCTCCGCTCTCTCTTGAGAAATCGGCCGCCGCCTCCATCGTGAGGTCGGCGGAGATTTCCGCCACCACTCGGCGGATCGATCCAGCCGCCGACCTTCAGGAGGCGAGGGAGCGGAATGCGCGGGAAGTGTGCGAGGAGGCGGAAGCCGCCCGCCTGGAGAAGGCGGAGGCGCCGCCCTGAAGGAACTGGCGGAGGCCGAGGCCGACGACGCGGCGAAGAAGCAGGCTGAAGAAGCCGCGCATCGCCAGTCGCCGATTTTCATCACTTCCCTGAACTCCACGCCGCGACCTCCGGAGTTCGTGGCACAGACTGGGGAGGCCGGCGACGAGCACCCGGTCATGGAGAGGGATAGCGGCGATGTCGCTATGTCGGACGTGATTGTGCCTCCACCGCCGCCGTCCGGGAGCGTGCAAGGCGAGCAGCCGGCAGACCAGCCGGTGCCGCCAACTGCAAACGAGGTGGCGACGGGCCTGACTCTTGAGGTCGGCACACCGACGCATCGTTGACATGCGAAAGCGGCCTCGGCGCCACGCCCGTTGGAGAGTGGCACCGTGAGCTCCTCGATCCTGGACACCGAGGCGACCAGCGCCGCGCCCACTGGGTGGGTGCGGGTCGGCGGGACAGGCCCTCTGAACAAGGCGATGCTGGATGTTCAAACCAAACTCCACGCCGAAGACGACGCCATCAAGAACTGCAACAAGGCGTATCTGGCATCGCGAGAGGCCATCTGGGTATGCTTCTTGCTTTTTCATTTTTAACTCTTGTATTGCTTCGTGGGGGCGCACCAGCGCACCCACTAGGCGTAGTCCCCAAGTTCCGGGCCGACTGCTGAGCAGGCATCTCGGAAGTTTAATTAGCAGGCTCTAAGTGCTGATATCCTTGGTGCAGGATTATGATAACCTTCGTGCTACCGCCTACAACTCCAAGGTCCTGGAGTCGGATCAACGTGCTGCCGACTTGTCGGAGAGCCAGAGTAAGTCTTCTTCCCTTTGTGGAGGCGCGCTGGCGCATCCACGGGTTGTAGTCCCCGAGATCCGTGGCGACTGCTGATCAGTCGGCCGGATCTTCCTGGTGACTGTTCTTCTTTCTGTTGATTTTTATGACTCCTTTCTCTGTGGGGGTGCGCTGGCGCACCCGCGGGCTGTAGTCACCAAGATTCGGGCCGACTTCTCAACAGTCGAGCCGGATCTCCCCGGCGACTCTAGCCTCTTCTCTGTTGGCAACTGACGCCTTCCCTTCTTCTTTCTTCCGCATAAGCCAACGCCATCCTTCAATGGCAACTGGGTGAAGCCAATGCCGCGCTGCATGCCAAAGAGGCGGACTGTAGCAAGCTGGCTGAAGAACATGACCGGTTGGACACGCAGCTGGCGGAGCAGGCAGGGCTTGTCCAGAAAGGAAAACTTTGTTTTTGCCACTCTAGTTTTTGCCAACTTTGCTTAGGCCACTCTAGAATTTGAAATTTTAGTTTTGCCACTCTTAGCTTTTGACAATACATCACAAATGCCATTCCATGGCAAAAAGAAAATTTTAGAGTGGCAATTGTGATACATGTCAAAAGCTAAGAGTGGCAAAAGTGAAATGAAAAATTATCGTTTTTGCCACGGAATGGCATTTGCGATGTATTGTCAAAAGCTAAGAGTGGCAAAAGTGAGATGTGAAATTCTAGAGTGGCATAAGCTAAGTTGGCAGAAACTAGAGTGGCAAAAACAAAGTTTTCCCTCTCCAGAAGGCCCAGAAGGAGGCGGAGGATAAGGAGACCAGCCTCCTTGCTGACTTTGCGATCGAACGCTCCGCCTGGACCTTGAAGGAGGCGATGCTGACTTCTGGCTTTCGCGAGATCGAGGACATAGTCGATGGTGAGCTTCCCTCTTTTTCCTTCTTTGAGCTGCCGGCTGTTGGTCGAGCCGGCTTCTCGTCTTTACCTTTGGCTCTTTGCTTTCTGTCTTGGCAGACTTCATCCCTGGTCACTCGGACGCCGCCAACCAGGCCATTGAAGCTGATCGCGAAGGACGGAGGGTGGATGGTGCGCAGATCGCTGCCAACGCCCCCCGAACTCTTAACGAGCAGATCCTGAGCATTGAGGCCCGTCTTCGGCCAGCTCACCGGATGCTGCGCTGGCTTCAGCGTGTCGGTGCCCAGGCGATCGCTGCCCTGTGGCCTGACATGCCGGCACCGCACACTCCCAGTCATACTGCCGACTTGCTGGAGGTGGCGGCCGACCGTCTTGAGGCCTGGAAGGGCTCCTCGGCCCGGGCTGGAGCGCGCCGGGCCTTGGAGTTCGTCAAGGCGTGGTAGCCTGGGCTCCGTCTAGCCCAGCTAGCCACATTCCGGCTGGAGGCTCAAGAGGAATTGGTGGTTGTGGAAGATGACCTCGTCAAGCGCGCGACGTCAATCGCCGAATACACCGACACCAGCATCTTCGTCTCAGAGCATAATGAGAATGGCGCCGAGGTGCTGCCGAAATGGTTCGGGCTGAACCCGGAAGACGGCGAGGACTCGACGGAGGTGATCGACTCCAGCGGCGAGGAAGAAGGCGAGGCGGAGGAGGAAGGTGAAGAGGAGGCGCCAGAGGTCAGAGCGGACGGCCAGCCCCAGCTCGATCGCGCCTCCAGCAACAAGGCACACATAACCGAGCCGGCTACCGCTAGAGGCGACCAAGCGGATACGACCAGCCGACCGCTCCACCAACTAGCGTCGCTGATTCCTGCGATCCACCGAACCCGTCCGCCGCTTCCTAGGCCAGCAGTTTATCTTTTTTGCTTTACCTGTCTATCAGTCTCGACGGACTTATTAATTTTGCACAATTCCACCCGCAGGCTGTATCTTAAACTTGTGTTTTGAAGATCGGCGAAGGGCCTTTGTTATGTAAATATTTTTCGGAGCTCTATCTTTTCTTGCTTTCTGCTCTTTGGCTTTTTCCTTTGCCGCCTTCCCTTGTTGCCATCTTGCCAGCCGAACAGCCGCTCTGCGGATTGTGGTTGGGTCAAGTACTTAGCTACTTCCGGGAAGGCAAGTACTTAGCTGTTTTTAGAACATTCTAGCAAGTTAAGTAGAAATCGGCAGGCCGTCTGCTCAAGAGTCGGTCGTAGAATGCGGCAAGCTGGCTTAAACTATGCATGTCCTTTGTGTCCTTAGCCATTTTTCATGTGGACACCCTTTCTGCCTTGCTCGTGCCCACCAGATAGTCGCTCTGCGAGCTGCAGCTTCTGGTAGGAGACGGCTTAAGTGCCAACACATTACTTGTCCGGCTGCAGGAAGCATTTCATAGTACAAGGCAGCAAGTCTCCGGGCTGACTAGTCGGACCCGGTGACAAGCGGCGTAAAGAAAATGACATGCTCATAGGCATAATTCCTATAATATAGATAAAAGAGGGCAGTCCCCGAGCTCTTCTCGGGGGACCCGGAGTCTTCGTACTTTAATACAAAAGGTAGCATGGTACATATTGTATCAACTATGAAATCTTCGAAGGAGATTTGCATTCCATGGCCACTCCATCTCCTTGCCGGAGTCGTCCCTCTTGCGCGCTTGAGGCTTTTGAGCGTCGATCAGGTAGTAGAGTTGTTGCCCAACACTTTGCTAATGATGAAGGGGCATTCCCAAGGTGCTGAGAGCTTGTGTTGGTCGTTGTTTGCTGGATCAGCCGGAGCACAAGGTCTCCTTCTTGGAAAGATCTCGGCTTGACCTCCCTGTTGTAGTATCGGCGCATGCTCTGCTGGTAGATGTTGGACCGGCTGAGTGCCAACAGCCGGCCGTCTTCCAGTAGATTGGCACTGTATTGACGTGCTTCTTCCGCCTCCTCTTCAGTGTACATGGTGACTCGAGGGGAGTCGAATTCTATGTCCGTTGGGATGACGGCTTCGGCACCGTAGACGACGAAGAAAGGTGTGAAGCCAGTTGACTTGTTCGGAGTTGTGCGCAGGCTCCAGAGGACGGCTGGCAGCTCGTCGAGCCAGCAGCCAGCCGAACGCTCCAGAGGCTCGACCAGTCGGGGCTTGATGCTGGACAAAATGAGGCCGTTTGCTCGCTCCACCTTGCCATTTGACTATGGATGGGAAACGGACGCTAAGTCCAGTCGGATGCCCTGCGTCGCGCAGAAACGGGCCAAGGTGCGTTTGGCAAAGTTTGTGCCATTGTCGGTGATGATGCTGTGTGGTATGCCATACCGGACGGTGATGTCCGAGATGAAAGTCACAACTGTTGGACCATTCAGCTTCTTGATTGGTTTTGCTTCTATCCACTTGGTGAACTTGTCCACCGCTACAAGCAGATGAGTCATGCCACCTCACGCTGTTTTGAATGGTCCCACCATGTCCAGGCCCTAGACAGCAAAGGGCCAGGCAATGGGAATAGTCTTGAGTGCAAAAGCCGGCTGATGTGGCTTGGAACGGAACTTCTGGCACCCTTTGCATTTCCGGACCAAGTCTTTGGCGTCTTCTAGAGTAGTCGGCCAGAAAAAACCATGGCGGAAAGCTTTGGCAACAAGTGCTCTTGAAGCCGCATGGTGGCCACATCTCCTTGATGGATGTCTTTGAGGATTGCTTGGCCTTGCTCCGGCTCGATGCAGCGCTGGTAGACACCGGTGACACTGCGCCTCACAAGCTCTGTGTTGACTATGGTGTATGCTGCTGCCCGGCGTTGCACTTGCCAGGCTGAGATCTCATTATTCGGCAGCTCTTTGTTTACCAGGAAGTTGAGGATGGGCTGGGCCCATGAAGGTTCTGCGATTTCTTCGACTGCCAGGACTGCAACTTGGATGAGGGCGATTGGGCCGGGAGGCGGCGGGTTGGAGTCGACTGCCACTTGCTGGGTCGATGAAGTCCTCGGGCCGACTGCCGCAGTCCCTGGGCCGGGCTCTGAAGTCTCCGGGCTGGCCACTGCAGTCCCCGGGCTGGGTTCTAAAGTCCCCGGGCCGGGTGCGACTGCCGCGGCCCCGTGCCGCCTGCCGAAATTCTCGTGCCGGCTGCTGGAGCTCTCAAGTCGGATCCGACTGCTTCAGGAGGAGCCGGCATGAAGATAGAATCCGACTCAGGCGATGGCTTGACAGACGGCTTGAGGAGGCGTTGTAGGGTGACGCCGGTCGGTATTGCTTGACGGGTGGAGCTGATTCGTGCCAAGCCGTCTGCTTGCTCATTGTCATTTCTTGGCACATGGAGAAACTCGCACCCTTCAAAATATCCACTAAGTTGCTGTACGAGGAAGTGGTAGCTTGCCATGTTTGCATTCTTGGCGTCCCAGTCGCCTGACGACTGCTGGACCACAAAGTAAGAGTCACCATAGCACAGGATCTGGCGAATACTGAGCTCGTTGGCAAGACGGAGCCCGTGAATGAGTGCCTTGTATTCAGCGACGTTATTGGAGGCGGCAAAATGGATTTGCAGCACATATCTAAGGTTGTCGCCTTTGGGAGAGGTGAGGATGATGTCGGCTCCCAAACCGGTGCGCATCTTGGAACCATCAAAATGCATCCGCCAATGGGTGGAGTCCGGCACCGGTGGCAGGGACTAGGTTTCGGCCCAGTCGACGAGGAAGTCGGCCAGCGCCCGTGACTTGATGGCGGTGCGAGGCTAGTAGTAGATGGTGTAGGGGAACAAATTGATGGCCCATTTGGCCACTCGGCCTGAAGCATCCCGGCTTCCAATGATCTCAGCCGGTGGAGCCGTGCAGACCAGAGTGATTGGGTGCTCTTGAAAATACGGCTTCAATTTCTTGGCGGCAAAGTGCACGCTGTAGCACATCTTCTGGTAGTGGGGGTAGTTTTGCTTGGAAGCTGACAGCAGTTCACTCAGGTAATACACCTGTCTCTGGACTGGTAGCGCCCTGCCTTCCTCCTTGCGTTCTACCGCTATGACTGTGCTGACCACTCGGCTGGTGGCGGCGATGTAGAGGAGCATGGGCTCCTTAGGAGTCGGAGCCGCCAGGACAGGCGAAGTAGTCAACATCTTCTTGAGCTGGAGAAAAGCTTCATCCGCCTTGTCGTTCCACTCGAAAAGAGTGGTCTTCTTCATGAGCTGGTACAGGGGAAGAGCCTTCTCTCCCAGCCGACTGATGAAACGGCTGATGGACGCCAAACAGCCGGTGAACTTCTGCACATCCAGCAGTCGGGTGGGTACTTCCATCCTCTCGATGGCCTTGATCTTCACAGGGTTGCACTCTATGCCGCGCTCTGAGACCAAGAATCCAAGAAGCTGGCCGGCTGGTACTCCGAAGATGCATTTCTTCCGGGTTGAGCTTGATTTGAAACCGGCGTAGGTTCTCAAAGGTCTCTTTGAGGTCTTCTAGCAGCGTTCCACGCTTCTCTGTCTTCTTCATGACATCGTCCATGTAAACATGGGCATTTCTGCCAAGTTGTTTGAGGAGGCACTTCTGCATGCAACGTTGAAATGTGGCGCCGGTATTCCTCAAGCCGAACGTCATGGTCAAGTAGCAGAGGGCTCCAAATGGTGTGATGAAGGTGGTCTTCAGTCTGTCGGGCGGGTTCAACTTGATCTGGTGATACCCTGAATATGCATCTAAGAAACTCAACAACCCGCATCCAGCTGTGGAGTCTATCACTTGGTCGATTCTCGGAAAAGCAAACGGGTCCTTGGGGCAGGCTTTGTTGAGGCTGGTGTAATCAATACACATGCGCCACTGCCTGTTTTTCTTCAACACGAGGACTGGGTTGGCCAGCCACTCTGGAAAGAACACTTCCATGATGAAGCCGGCTGCCAGCAGCCGGGCTATCTCTTCTCCAACGACTCTTCTCTTCTCTTCTAACAGGCGGTGCAAGGGCTGCCTGACTGGCTTGGCATCAGACCGGACATGTAACTTGTGCTCGGCGAAATCCGTCGGAACACCCAGCAAGTCTTTAGGTGACCATGCAAAGATGTCCCTATTCTCACAGAGGAAATCAACGAGCTCGCCTTCCTATTTGCTGTCGAGGTTTACACCTATGACATCATACCTCTCCGGGTGCCCCAGGTCCAGGGGTATCTTCTTTGACTCCTTGGCCGGCTTGAACGAGCCCTCGGCTTCCGACTCCTTGGGGTTGGGCGACATCTCCGGCTGCTTGCCTGCCATCGCCGCAACTCGGTCAAGGAGCCGCTTCTCAGCCGCGATCACAAGGGACTCGGCCAGCCGGCTGCTATCTGCTGCACAAGCGGACGACTTCTTGTAATTCCCTGCTATGGTCAGAATTCCCTTAGAACTTGGCATCATCATCCTGAGGTAAGCATAGTGGGGGACTGCCATGAACTTGGCCAGAGCAGGCCGGCCAAGCAATGCATGGTAAGGGATCTCAAGGTCCACCCCCTCAAACCAGACTGGCTCTCGACGAAAGTGATCTTTGTCTCCAAACAGGACGTCTATCTAGATCTTGCCGATTGGTGAGCAGGAAAGGCCAGGAGCTATACCATGAAAAATGGTCCGACTGGGCTGAAGCTGCCTTTGTTTGATTCCTAACTTCTCCATGGTATCCTTGTACAGGATGTTGATGCTGCTGTCGCCGGACGATGGTGCACCTGGCCCCACGGTGGGTGCCAAATGTCGGGGGTTGGGTGCGACATATGCCAATGGATGGCTTATCATGGTGGGAGCGAGTAGAACGTCGCCGGTGCCCGGAAGCGGGATGAGGCGTAAACACGAACGCCTGCGTACTTTACCCAGGTCCGAGGCTCTCCTAGGAGATAACACCCCTAGTCCTGCTCTGCGGGGTCTCCGCATGATCACTAAGGCGCAAGTGAGTACAATGGTGCTCCTTGAGTTGTATGCTAGAGGTAGGAGAAGGCAAGGCTAGCTCTCCCCTTGCTCTATGGGCTCGTCTAGTTCTAATAAGTTGGGAACCCTTTGCATGGGTGCCCTGGGGGGTTTATATAGGCCTACCCCCAGGGGTACAATGGTAATCCGGCCGGGCGTAGGGCCCAGCCGTCAGTCTCTTCGGCCATCGGCTTCTCCGCCGACTGCTGGGGCCTGCCACCTGGTGGGCCTTGCCGACTGGTTGAGTACGGAGCCGACAGGCTGCCCCCACTGCAATCGGGTCTTGTCGTCTGCTGATCGTTGTAGCCGTGACTCTAATGATGCAGGCTTGGTCAGGGGATCGTGGCTACAGCTCCATCGCCTGGTGGGCGATTACTGTAGCCACACCGTGTCTCGTCTGCTTAATGGTGCATGGGTCCTGTCGGTGTCAAAACCGGAGGATCTCGGGTAGGGGGTCCCGAACTATGCGTCTAGGCCGGATGGTAACATGAGGCAAGGGTCACGAAGTTTTACCCTGGTTCGGTCCCTCTCGATGGAGGTAAAACCCTACGTCCTGCTTGATTAATATTGATGATATGGGTAGTACAAGAGTAGATCTACCATGAGATCGGAGAGGCTAAACCCTAGAAGCTAGCCTATGATATGATTGTTGTTGTGTACGTTGTCCTACGGACTAAAAACCCTCCAGTTTATATAGACATCGGAGAGGGTTAGGGTTACACAAAGTCGGTTACGATGGTAGGAGATCTGCATATCCGTATCGCCAAGCTTGCCTTCCACGCCAAGGAAAGTCCCTTCCGGACACGGGACGAAGTCTCCAATCTTGTATCTTTATATTGCAGGAGTCCGGCTGAAGGTATAGTCCGGCCATCCAGACACCCCCTAATCCATGACTCCCTCAGTAGCCCCTGAACCAGGCTTCAATGACGACGAGTCCGGCGCGCAGATTGTCTTTGGCATTGCAAGGCGGGTTCCTCCTCCAAGTACTTCATAGAAGATTTTGAACACAAAGATAGTGTCCGGCTCTGCAAAATAAGTTTCCACATATTACCATAGAGAGAATAATATTTACACAAATCTAATCTGCTGACGTATTCCGTAGTGTGACACACCACGGCCAAGCCTTTATCCGAGTCGTTTCATTATCCCACCTCAGCGCGTCATGCGAGGCGGTTTCCTTGGCACGTCTTGTCAAAGCAGAGATCGTGTCTATCACATCCCTAGTTCTGGTATGAACTAGGCTAGCTAGTCATGTGTGCATCATGTTTAAATTCCATTTAATTTGAAATGGGGATTTGTAAAACCCTCAGAATCATTTCTGGAAATGACCCAGATAAAAATTTCTCCAAAATGGTCCAAGAAAATGTTCATGTCTCTCTCTGAAAATATTGGGCAGAGGTAAAATTCAAACTAATATTTTTAGGGGCTCACAAATATTTATTTTGGCCATTTGGAATTAATCCAGTAATTATTTGCATTGGATAAACATTTATATATATAATATTGTCCAATAATTCTTAATTTTGGTGAGGGGCTTTGGAATAATCCCTTAGGCCCCTGCAAAAATTGTCAGAATTAAATAAAATGATTTAGTATTTTTATTAAATCAAAACAAATGTCAGAAAAATAGAAAAGAAAACAAAGTAAAGGAAAGGCTTACCTGGCCTTACCTGGCGGCCCAGCTGGCCAGCCCACCTGGCGGCCCAGCCCACCAGGGGCATCCCCGTCTTCTACCTGTTGCAAGTAGGCAGAGGAGAAGTCGGGCACGACGCACGCCGTGGCCACGTCTCCCCGCCACCTCCTGCTTCCCCTCCTCGTCGCTCTGGCCTCCCTGGATGACGCCATGCGCCGCCCCGTTCCCCTCTCACTCTCCCGTGCCCATTCCTCTCCTCTCCCTCGCTCTCTCTCACCGCGCCCGAGCGCTGCCGTCACCGCCGTTCGCGATAGCTGCAGCCACCGCGTCCCCCTCGCCTCTCCGACAAGCCCGAGAGCTTCGCCGCATCTCCCTCTTCCTCTTCGTCAAGCCACAAGACGCCAGACGCCCTGTGGAGCCACCGTCGCCATCGTCTTCCTCCTCGGACGCCGCCGACCGCCAACTCTGATTCGCCGTCTTCAGCGCCTCCCCGAGCCCACTGGCCTGCTCAGCATATCCGCCATGAGCTCCCACTTCGAATCCCCCCTCTCCCCCTTGTCTTTTGCACGCTGCAGCTGCGATTCCGGTCGAGGCTGAACTCCGGCCGCCGCAAAAGCTGCCGCCGCCATCGATTTAGTCCACTCCGGCGCGAGCCGTTGCCTCCTTTAGATGCGCGAGACCTTCAGCTACCCGTAGATGCAAACCACGCGCAAAACCGAGCCCCGTAGCTGTTTTCTAGCGAGTTTCCGCCGCGGTTGAGGTCGTCGCCGGCCGAACTCCGGTGGGCTGACGTGGACGTTTAGTTAGGCGCTAATCACCACTAAACCCTCTCTAACAGACACTGACACGCGGACCCCGTAACAGGTCAAATCCCAGTCAACACGGGATTAACTCCCAGTTAACAATGAGCCAATGACATGTGGGACCCGGTCGTTAGGTTTGACCAATCAGCGTTGTTGACTTGCTGATGCAAGCATGACGCAGTGCTGACGCAATTAATCCTTTTGTGCATTTAGAATAATTCAGAAATTCCAGAATATATTCAAAACTTCAAAAATTCATAGAAATTCAACCGTAGCTCAGATTGAAATAATTTATATATGAAAAATTATCAGAAAAAATCAATCTATCCATCTGTAGCATTTCAATGCATGAAAACCCAATTTATACATGCTGTAGAAGGGGAACACTAAAATGGCTTGTATAAAGAGCTTATTTTGGAGATGCATTTGAATCTTGGTTCAAATGGATTTCATCCAAATAAAAGCTAGTTGCATTAGCTCAATCAGCATCACATATTCATGCCATGATCATGCATCATATTGTTGCATATGGTTCTATTTTGATTACTGACACCGTTCCTTCTCGATAGGTCCTGCTCCGGAGACCCTTCCAGAGTACCTGTCTGAGGAGCAGTGCCCCCTGTTGATCTACCATGCAAGCAAACCCCCTTGTTCATTCCGACATGATCCCACTCTCTCGCTCCTGCTCTATTTTATTGCATTAGGACAACAGCGAATCAACTGCTACTTTATGCTGCGGTAGTTGAACCCATTCCTCTGCATGACCTGTCATTGCCACAGTAAATAGTTGAAACGCACTAGCATGTGTAGGATCTGATTGAGCCATGTTGTGTTCTTGCCATGCCATGCCTGCTATTGCTTAGAGTTGTGTCAGGTCTGATTCATCGGGAATGAATTGGAGTGGTACGATATGTTCTGGTGCTGAGAGTTAAGCGTGTGAACACGATTTGGTAAAGGTAGCGGTGAGAGGCCATGTAGGAGTACATGGTGGGTTGTCTCACTGGAACCGTCCTTAAGAACTAAGTTCTATGTAAGTTGTCCAATGACTAGTTACTACCACACATTGGGCTCCGGGCGCTCCAAGCTCTCTCAATTTATTAGCCAACTTGATCTCTGTCCAGGAGTTGCAAATAATTTCTGGTGTTTGTAGGTAGTGTTAGTAGTCTACCAAGTGGCACCCGGCCAGGTGGGCTTGGGACAGACTAGGCACAAGTGGCACGGTGTACCAAGCGTAGATCCATCCGGCGAGGTGGGCTTGGGAACCCTGCACACATTGTTTGGGGCCGTGAGCGACACCCCGGCCGGATCTCCTTGCGGATGGAACCCGAATAGGCGATATACCTGGACAAGAGTCTTGTGTGGTTAGTCAGGTCCTGGCCGACACCCTCGCCAGGCTTCTGCTTGAAGGTTGCCGAGATACATGACGTGTACATGGTGATAAGTGGTGAGAGCGTGTGTGAAGAAGTACACCCCTGCAGGGTTATCATGATCTATTCGAATAGCCGTGTCCTCGGTTATGGACTTCTTGGATGCTTACGTGGTACATAGACAACTTGAAGTGGATACTCTAAAATGCTCAAGACAAGTGTGAGTGCTATGGATGGCCTTCTCGTAGGAAGACGGGAATGAATCCATAGTAGTGTATTGACGTGGTGATTGGTGGACTCGTGTGCGCCACCTCAAAAGAGTTACCAGCAGTCATAGTACAGTATAGCCACTGAGTCAAAGCTGGCTTGCTGCAACTAAACTCCACATTACCTTCTTGATACAAGTGCATGTATGATAGGATCTGAAGTAAGTCTTGCTGAGTACCTTTGTACTCATGTTGCTTTATTTATGTTTTTGCAGCGGAGACTTCGGTCTTACTAGTTTACGTGGACTTCGACAAGTAGCTCGTACCTCAGCTACAATCTTGATCGGATGTTGTAGATAGTCACGCTCTTCAGCCTTTTTCATTTGTAGTTGTCTGTACTCAGACATGTAATGCTTCCGCTTGTTGCTTGTATGCTCTGAATGATGGGTCATGTGACCCCTGTTTGTATTTAATGCTATGTGGTTCTTCTAAGCCTTTATCTATATGAGTTTGCGTCATGTTGTGATGCCATGTTGTACCTCACATACTTGCATGTTATGCGTACGTGTGACGTGTATTGCTATGTGTGGGATCCGACAATCTAGTTGTTTGTCCTTGGCAGCCTCTCTTATGGGGAAATGTAGTCTAGTGCTTCCTTGAGCCATAGTAGTCCGCTACAGCCCGGTTCACCGGAGTCCTGCTAGCCCAGCACTACTGCTCAGAACACTTGACTGGCCGACAAGTGTTCCACTTTGTTCCCGTGTCTGTCCCTTCAGGGAAATGTCACGCGGTGACTTCCGGAGTCCTGCCTAGCCTGCTACAGCCCGTGTTCCCTAGAGTCCTGTTAGCCCAGTGCTACAGCCCGGATTCATATGCTGTTGACCGACATGCACGATGTGGTTCATGTATGCCTGTCCCCATAGGTTAGCACCGCTTTGGGTTCACGACTAGCCATGTCGGCCCGGGTTCTTTATCATATGGATGCTAGCGACACTATCATATACATGCGCCAAAAGGCGCAAACGGTCCCGAGCCAGGTAAGGTGGCACCCGTGGGAATACCGTGCATGAGGCCGCAAAGTGATATGATGTGTTACATGCTAGATCGGTGTGACTTAGGATTGGGGTCCCGACAGCTTTGGTATCAGAGCCTGACTGCCTGTAGGATTTCCAAGCCAACCTGGTCGAAGTTGAGTCTAGAAATTCTTTAGTTATGTAAGGGAATTGATTGTGGAAGGGAACATAAGGCTCTTTTTACTCCCTATACCTCATGCCTTCTGATCTGAGTTATCCTATCTTTCCTACGGGGTTAAGGAGCTAGGCTTCCTCTTCTGTCTATTAGGATCACGTGTTACTACTCCATAGTCTCTTAGGATTGGTTGATCTGAGTCATATCCCAGTTCGAGTACTTCCGATGTAGCCTGTTTAGTAACATCTCAGAACCTTGAGTGATGATGTTGAGTATGGTGCTACCCCGTCTTTTGCATAATGTCTCATTCTGAGCATTTTACTGCCGTTATGCTGCCAGAATTGTCCTAGGAGTTTGAGAGATACTAAATTTCCTTGTGCTACATGTTGCATTCTATAGTTGTTGTTGACCTCGTCCTCGGTTCCGCTTCTAAGGATGTCGTCAGTTAATGGAAGTTCTGTTGCTCGTTGCCTGAACCACGGAGGTGGTAGGGATGAGGAGGATCCTCCCGACCAACCTTCATTGGCAGAGTTCATGTTAGAGATGGAGAGGAACAAGCATGAGTCTGACCGCTTGTTGGCACGTATCGAGGAGAACACCGCACATCGGTGCAAAGAGTCAGCGACCATCCATGATTTCATTGGTCTGAGACCACCCACCTTCCATCATTCCATTGAGCCACTCGATGCAGATGACTGGCTCTGTAGTATCACACACAAGCTGCGTTCTGTGAACATAGCTGAAGGTGACAAGGTCACCTATGCTGCTTATCACCTGGAAGGTCCTGCTAGTATTTGGTGGCAGAACTATGAGGATATGCTTCCAGCTGGCCAGATACCCACCTGGAGAGATTTCATTGAGGCTTTTCACGAGCATCACATCCCTCAGGCTCTCATTGACCGCAAGAGAGAAGAGTTTTGTAGTTTCACCCAGAGTAAGATGGTTGTTGATGCTTATAGTAGAGAATTTGAGAACCTTGCCCGCTATGCTACAGAAGAAGTGTCCACAGATGCCAAGAAGCAGGCTAGGTTCCGGAAGGGTCTCAACCCCAAGTTGCGTCGTGATCTCCACTTGCATCATTGCAATACATTCCACGCTCTTGTGAACAAGGCCATTAATGCAGAGACAGCTCAACTCACCTACGAGGAATCTCGTAAGCACACCCATGATTTGGGTTCTTCCTCCGGTTCTAGCTCTCAGAAGTGCCGGATTTGGGTTCCGAACTCCGCTCTTCCACCCGGCTATACACCAAGGCCTTCTTGTGTGCCACCTCACCCAGTTCAACCATATGCTACACCCATGCCTATTGGTAGACCACTTGTCAATGCGGGTCCTTGTCCTACCTCCAAGATTTCTTACAAGTGCGGAGAGCCAGGCCACATTGCCCGTATTTGCACTCAGACCCATGTTGCTCCACCCCATCCCGAGAAGTCTATTGGCCGTGGTAGTAAGCCTTCACACCAGATGATCATTGCCAAGTCAGCTCCCACTGAACTTGGACGTGTGCATCACGTCTCAGTTAAAGACGCTCATGATGATCAAGATGTCGTTCTTGGTACACTCCTTGTCAACTGTCACCCAGCTTCGGTTCTATTCGATACCGGGGCATCTGACTCCTTCATTTCCGAAAGTTATGCCCGTTTGCATGACATGTCATTTTGTGATATGCCCTCCCCACTACTCATTCAAACTCCTGGATCCAAGTGGCAAACTTCTAGGATAAGTTATGGAAATGAAATACATGTTGACAGACTTGTATTTCTAGCTTCCTTAATATCCCTCAAGTCTTCAGATATTAACATCATCTTGGGTATGGACTGGATGAAAGCTCATTATGCCAAGATTGACTGTTACACCAGGTCTGTTCAGCTCACACACCCCTCTGGCAAGATAGTCACTATCTCCACCAAAATTGCAAGGCGTCAACTATATTCTCTAAATGCCAGCCCTCTTCCTGACCTTGAAGATATCCCGGTAGTCCGCGACTTTCCGGATGTCTTTCCAAAGGAACTGCCAGGTATTCCACCTGACAGAGATGTAGAGTTTGTTATAGATCTTACCCCCGGAACCGCCCCAATTTCTAGGAGACCTTACAAGATGGCACCGTTAGAACTAGCCGAGCTTAAGAAACAACTTGATGAGTCCTTGCAAAAGGGTTTCATCCGTCCTAGTTCTTCTCCCTGGGCTTGCCCCGTCCTCTTCGTCAAAAAGAAATTTGGTATGGACCGAATGGTTGTAGATTATCGTCCCGTTAATTTGGTCACGATAAAGAACAAGTATCCGCTCCCTAGGATCAACGATCTATATGATCAGCTCGCTGGATCCTCAGTCTTCTCCAAGACGGATTTGAGGTTAGGCTACCACCAAATCAAGATCAGAAATGGGGATATTCCTAAGACGGCTTTTGTCACTCGTTATGGTCAGTACGAGTACACCGTCATGTCCTTTGGTCTAACCAGCGCTCCAGCTACGTTCTCCCGCTTGATGAACTCGATCTTCATGGAATACTTAGATAATTTCGTCGTGGTTTATCTCGATGATATCCTTATTTACTCGAAGAACGAGGAAGAGCATGCCGAACATCTTAGACTTGTGTTAGAAAAACTCAGAGAGCACCGCCTTTATGCCAAGTTCTCCAAGTGCGAATTTTTGTTGCCACAAGTGACCTATCTCGGCCACGTAATCTCTGTTAAGGGCATTGCTGTCAATCCCGAAAGAGTTCAGGTCGTTCTTGATTGGACTCCGCTTGAAACAGTTAAGCAAGTTAGGAGTTCCCTTGGCCTAGCCAGTTATTGTCGCCGCTTCGTTGAGAACTTCTCCAAAGTGGCCAAACCTCTCACAGAACTTCTCAAGAAAGATAAAAAGTTTGAGTGGTCCCCATAGTGTGAGCATAGTTTTCAGGAACTGAAAAGACGCCTGACTTTTGCTCCCATACTTGTGCCACCGGACTTCACTAAGGACTTTGTTATCTATTGTGATGCCTCACGACAGGGACTAGGTTGCATTCTTATGCAAGATCGCCATGTGATTGCCTATGCATCTCAACAGATGCATCCACATGAGGAGAATTATCCTACACATGATCTAGAGCTTGCAGCTGTAGTCTATGCACTTAAGACATGGCGACATTACCTTCTCGGTAAACGTTGCGAGATTTACACCGATCACCAGAGTCTCAAGTATATCTTCACCCAACCAGATTTGAACCTTAGGCAAAGACGTTGGTTGGAGTTGATCTCAGATTACGAATTAGGGATTACCTACACCCTGGGCAAGGGAAATGCCATGGCTGATGCGCTAAGTCGTAAGTCCTATTGCAAAAATCTCATGTTGCAGCAGGGCCAACCACTTCTCCATGAGGAATTATGTAAGCTTAACCTCCACCTTGCTCCTCACGGATTCCTTTCTACCTTGGTGGCGAAACCTACTCTTGTGGATCAAATCATCTCTGCTCAGCAGCAGGATACGGGAATTTCCCGGATCAAGAGAAACATTAACAAAGCAGTTGGTGGTCGTTTCTCTATAGATGATCGTGGTGTTGTTTTCTTTGAGAGTCGCTTGGTGGTCCCCAAGAATCAACATCTTCGACAATTAATCCTTAAGGAGGCGCATGAATCTCCTCTCACGATTCATCCCGGTAGTACTAAGATGTATCAGGACCTACGCCAGAGGTTTTGGTGGACTAGGATGAACAGAGAAATTGCTCAATTTATTGCTAACTGTGACGTTTGTCGTCGCGTTAAGGCAGAGCATCGGAGACCTTCTGGCACCCTTCAACCTTTAGCTATTCCTGAGTGGAAATGGGATAAAGTTGGTATGGACTTCATCACCGGCTTTCCCAGGACCAAGAGAGGGAATAATGCTATCTTCGTAGTCATTGATCGTCTTTCCAAAGTGGCTCACTTCCTACCTGTTCGAGAGAGTATCACTTCTAGTCAGCTCGCTGACTTATATATTTCTCGAATAGTGTCACTTCATGGTGTTCCACTAGAGATCAGTTTTGACCGTGGTAGTCTTTTCACTTCTCATTTCTGGGAGAGTTTCCAAACTTCCATGGGCACCCATCTTTCCTTCAGTACCGCTTTCCACCCTCAATCAAGTGGTCAGGTGGAAAGGGTCAACCAGATTCTTGAAGACATGCTTAGTGCTTGTGTTATCTCATTCGGTATGGATTGGGAGAAGTGTCTTCCCTTCGCCGAGTTTGCTTATAACAACAACTACCAATCCAGCCTCAAGAAAGCTCCTTTTGAGGTTCTGTATGGATGAAGATGTCGAACACCTTTGAACTGGTCAGAAACCGGTGAAAGACAATTCTTTGGACCGGATATGATCCAGGAGGCAGAAGAGCAAGTTCGCATCATTCGTGAGAATTTGAAAACAGCCCAATCTCGTCAAAAGAGCCAGTATGACCGTCATCATAAGGAAGTGGCTTATGAAGTTGGCAACAAGGCTTATCTTCGGGTTACTCCCTTGAAGGGTACCCATCGTTTCGGTATCAAAGGCAAGTTGGCTCCTCATTACATTGGTCCATTTCTCATTCTCGCTAAACAAGGAGAGGTTTCCTACCAGTTGGCACTACCCCCACATCTTTCTCGAGTTCATGATGTCTTCCACGTCTCTCAGCTCAGGCGTTGCTTCTCGGATCCCATCCGCGGAGTGGACCACAAAACGCTTGATCTCCAAGATAACCTCATTTATCGGGAGTACCCTGTCTGCATCCTTGATGAAGCAGAGCATGTCATCCGACGTCATAACATCAAGTTTCTCAAGGTTCAGTGGTCTCATCATTCCGAGAGAGAAGCTACTTGGGAGCGTGAAGATCGTCTTCGACTTGAGTACCCCACTTTCCTTCCGCCGACTCTTGAATCTCGGGACGAGATTTCTTCGAGTGGGGGTGAGTTGTCACATCCCTAGTTCTGGTATGACCTAGGCTAGCTAGTAATGTGTGCATCATGTTTAAATTCCATTTAAATTTGAAATGGGGATTTGTAAAACCCTCAGAATCATTTCTAGAAATGACCCAGATAAAAATTTCTCCAAAAAGGTCCAAGAAAATGTTCATGTCTCTCTCTGAAAATATTGGGCAGAGGTAAAATTCAAACCAATATTTTTAGGGGCTCATAAATATTTATTTTGGCCATTTGGAATTAATCTAGTAATTATTTGCATTGGACACTACTAGGAAAAGGGCTATAGATAGGATTGATTCTAATGGCGCACCGTGGAAGCAGTGCGCCACTACTATATACTAATGGCGCACCTGTTTGTGATACGCCATTAGTGTGGAAGACACTAATGGCGCACCGTAAACAGGGTGCGCCACTAGTATGAATTATTTTTTTTTCCATTTTCCCATACATACTAATGGTGCATCGGGTCCATAATGCGCCATTACTATCTATAACTACTAATGGCGCACCAAGCAGGCAGTGCGCCATTACTGTAAATTTTGTTTTATTCTTTTTTTTGCAAAACTACTAATGGTGCATCGTGGCACAGTGCGCCATTACTAGTTTAAACTAGTAATGGCGCACTCAGAGGAGATGCGCCATTAGTATATATACTTATTATTTTTACTTTTTTGCAAAACTACTAATGGCGCACCGTATGCTGATGCGCCATTAGTAACCAGGGTTACTAATGGCGCATTTTCCTACGGTGCGCCATTAGTAACCTGGGACCAACAAGATATTTTGGACAGCCCACACCTACCCACTCACTTTTCCCACTTCATTCCATCCACCTCCTTCTCCAAGCTTTCGGCCATCTCCTCCTCCTCACCTCATTTCCACCATAGATTCAACAAAATTAAGTGGTGAAATTACCTTTTTTTGATAGGTAAGTAAGGGAAAGCTATCTTCATGATATAGATCTACTTTTTTTTCTCCCTAGCTCGCTCCAACAACGTGCACATGCACTTTTTGTGGCCTAGCTAGATCTATGTATGTTTGTGGTGTTGTATGTGTTTGTGGTGTTGCATATATGTTTGTGTTTGAAGGTACCGGTATTTGAAATTTGCGATAGTTGCCAATATTTTGCCGGAATGTTTTGATTCATTTCCGTTTCGGCGAGAATTTTGGCACTATGCATTCTTTTTGGTCCTATTTTTAGGGAAGGTCATGCCAAATTTTTTCTTGGTTCTAACATATCGTTTTGCTCTACCCCGCAGGCGACCATGGTCCGCACGATGACTGAAGGCATCGTGAATAGGTTTTTGAGCTCCGCGAAGGCCGAGATGCTTCAAAAGAACGAGACGGAGATAAGATGTCCATGTCGAAGATGCAAGCTGAAGAGCCTTATTGCGGACCCGGATTCCGGGCAGGTGCGGGACCACCTGCTCTTGCGTGGTTTCATGGATGGCTATCGGTGGCAAGGTGATGAAGATGACTATCAAGTCGTCCATGGCCGGGGCCGGGCAAGAAATGAGGAAGGGCAACAAGACAAGTACCACCGCGGCGAGGGCGGGCGAGAAGACAAAGAATCTCCAGGACATGATCACGACAGTGATGCTGTACACAGTCATCATGTAGAAGATGTCGTACATGATGATGAGGAAGATCAAGACGAAGGGAATGATCATGAAGATGAAGATGCCGGAGCAGACGACGATGGAGGCTGGGTGCAGGACCCTCATATTCAAGAGCTGCTTCTCAAGCGGACGGATAACGCAAGAGCTGCCGCCCGAGAGAAAGCCAAGCTGGATCAACTGGAGATAGACGCGGTTACTCCATTGTATGAAGGATGCAGGCCCGAGGATACCCGCCTGAAAGTAAAGCTCATGGCTCTGGAGATGAAGGTAAAACACAAAATGACCGACGCATGCTTCGACGAGAACATGTCATTCTGGCACGAACGTCTTCCCAAGGGGAACAAGTGCCCGACCAGTTTCGAGGAGGCGAAGAAAATCGTGTGTCCTCTGGATTTACCGCACGTGAAATACCATGTGTGCATGAACAGTTGCATCATTTACCGGGACGAGCACGCGGAGTCTACCATATGTCCGGTGTGCGGCGTCACTCGATACAAGAAGAGGAAGAAAGCTCCTCGAAAATCGGTGTGGTACTTTCCGATCACTCCTCGTCTGCAGCGGTATTTCGCGGACCCTAAGGTAGCAAAGCTCCTGCGTTGGCACGCGGATAGGGAGGAGAAGAAGCGAGAAGATGACGCAAATGATCCGGAGATAGATAAAAAAGACAAGATGCTGAGTCACCCTAAGGATGCGAGCCAGTGGCAAGCGTTGAACTTCGAATACCCAGAATTTGGGAACGATCCAAGGAACATCATGCTGGGCGCGAGCACCGATGGAGTCAATCCGTTTGGCAGCCAGAGAAGCACACATAGCAGCTGGCCTGTGTTTGTGTGGATGTAGAACCTTCCCCCCTGGTTGTGCATGAAGAGGAAGTACATTCACATGAGTATGCTAATTGAAGGGCCGAAACAACCAGGGAACGACATCAATCTGT
Source organism: Triticum dicoccoides (assembly GCF_002162155.2). Taxonomy (NCBI): domain Eukaryota; kingdom Viridiplantae; phylum Streptophyta; class Magnoliopsida; order Poales; family Poaceae; genus Triticum; species Triticum dicoccoides. The sequence continues at coordinate 30,215,869 of NC_041384.1, read as the reverse complement.
ATCTGGGGCTGCTGAAAGAGGAGCTTGACACGCTGTGGAAAACGCCAGCCAATACGTGGGACGCCGCAGAGAAAGAATATTTCCCTATGAGAGCCGCACTGCTCACGACGGTGCACGACTATCTCGGTTACGGATATCTCGCGGGGCAGGTAGTCCACGGATTTTATCGATGCGTAAGGTGCATGGATGACACAACGTATCGCCAGCTAGATAGAGATCCCGGGTCTTCGAAAACCGTGTTCATGGGACATCGAAGGTGGCTTCGCGACGATGACCCGTGGAGGAAACGCAAGGATCTGTTCGATGGTGAAACCGAACCCCGAAAACGCCCGTGTACGAGGAGCGGCGAGGAAATAGACAAGCTGTTGAAAAATTGGAAAGACTGCCCACTGCCGGGAAAGAAGCGAAAGGCGCCAGAGCCGCTGCTGAAGGTATGGAAAACGAGGTCTGTTTTCTGGGACTTGCCGTACTGGAAGATCCACCGTGTGCCTCACAGCCTTGATGTCATGCATATCACGAAGAACGTGTGCGAGAGTCTACTTGGTACCCTGCTCAACATGCCAGAGAGGACCAAAGATGGGCCGAAAGCAAGGGCAGACTTGAAATCAATGGGCATCAGGTAGGAGCTTCACGCTAATGATGATGATGATGATGATGATGAGGCGAAGCAGGACACGGAAAGTCGTCGCAAAGGCAAAAAGGCCAAGAAGACCGGAAATGACTACCCTCCCGCGTGCTTCACTCTAAGTCAGGAGGAGATCGAGCAGTTTTTCACCTGCCTCCTAGGAGTAAAACTTCCTTACGGTTACGCGGGGAAGATAATCAGATACCTAGACCCAGCGAAGCAGAAGTTCAGCGGGATGAAGTCTCACGACTGTCACGTGCTGATGACGCAGATACTTCCAGTTGCAATCCATGGGATCATGGACGCGCACGTCCGTGAAATGCTATTTGGCCTATGCAACTTTTTTGACGTCATCTCTCGGAAGTCGATTGGCGCGAGGCAACTCAGAAGGCTACAGGAAGAGATCGTGGTGATACTATGCGAGCTTGAGATGTACTTCCCGCCCGCATTCTTCGACGTTATGGTGCATCTGCTGGTCCATATAGTGGAGGATATCATCCAACTCGGGCCGACGTTCCTGCACAGCATGATGCCGTTCGAAAGGATGAATGGTGTCATCAAAGGATACGTTCGCAACATGTCACGTCCAGAGGGAAGCATAGCCAGGGGCTTTCTGACCGAAGAGTGCATCTCCTACTGCACGAATTATCTAGGCATCGAGAACCCCGTTGGTCTGCCCATCAACAGGCACCTCGGCAGGCTCGCTGGATGGGGTCACCATGAGGGTCGCCGCGAAATGCATGTCGACTTCGAGGGTCGACTCGCCGACTTTCAAAGAGCAAACCTAGTCGCGCTACAACACATAGACGTGGTCGATCCTTGGGTGGTAGAGCACAAAACCTTTATTAAGAAGACGTACAATGACCGAGGCCAACAGAGGACGGACGGAGATATACTCAAAGAGCACAACTCATGTTTCACGCGTTGGTTCAAGCAGAAGCTTCTGTCGTACCCTTTACATGAGGATTCTTCCGCGGAAGAACAACTCATATTCGCCTTGTCACAGGGCGCCGAGCACAACCTGATGACCTATGAGGTGTACGATATCAACGGCTACACATTCTACACCGAGGACAAGGACATGAAGAGCGATGGTTATCAGAACTCCGGGGTAACGATGGAATCCTACACCGGTAATGACAAGGACAGATACTACGGAAGGATCAAGGAGATCTGGGAGCTGAGCTACGCTGGAGAGAAGGTCCCGATGTTCCGTGTCAGATGGGCCAAAAACGTCATAAAAGAAGACCGGTATTTCACCACCATGGTTATACCCAAAGCCAAATCCAAGACCGCGGGCGCAAACGTCACCGCGAAAAATGAGCCATGGGTACTGGCTTCCCAAGTGGACCAATGCTTCTTCATTACCGACCCGCCAAAGCCCAGTCGTGTTGTCGTGAGGAGAGGCAAAAGGAAGATCATCGGAATGGATGGAGTAGCCAATGAGCAAGACTTCGACAAGTACGGCGACCCGAAGATCGAACATGATGACGACGATGAAGTAGCAGCACACACCACAAGAAGAAGCAGGACCACCCTACCTAAAGGACGTCCGTTCCACAGAAGAACTCCGTTTGCGAAAAAGAAGGGCAAGAAGATTGTGAACAGATAGCTAGCTAAGACCGATTGTATTTAAATCGTAGTCTTCATTTCTCGATTGTATTTCATGGGCACCTTTTGATATCATGAATATTTTTAAATTTCATGGGCACTTATTGAATTCATGAGGACACTTGATCTCGATTCCCCCTCCATCTCGATCTCGATCCCCCTCCATCTCGATCGCACCCGCACCCTCCCCCGCTAGCTCCACCCATCGCAACCCTCCCCCGCTCCACCGCCGGAGCACCCGGCCCCCCGCACCCGCACTTTTTGAACATATTTTTTAAATTTTTTTTACTATTTTTATAAAAAATATTACTGTTATAATTTAAACAAGTTTGAACATATTTAAACACAAATAAATATAAAAAACAGCATTTAAAATGCATAAAAAATATTACTGTTATGATTTAAACAATTTTGAACATATTTAAACACAAATAAATATTAAAAAACACCATTTAAAATGCATAAAAAAAATATTGGGGATCCTGGGAATCGAACCCAGGACCTCCTGGTGTGTGTGATGCGTGCTGACCAGTCGGGCTAGTGCATGGGTTCTGTTGTAGATAGGGTTGGGCTGTAGATATGGCTACTAGGCTAGGTTAAAACAAAATTCTAATGGCGCACCGAGGGGTGGTGCGCCATTAGAACAGTCGTACTTATGGCGCACCTGCGTGTGGTGCGCCATTAGAAAGCTTCCCTCCACCTATTCCCCTCTGGCCTCTCTCCCTCCCTCGCCAGATCCCCCCCC
>NC_041384.1:30186657-30212638 GCF_002162155.2 Triticum dicoccoides | reverse complement strand
TTTGCCCCCGCGCCGTCGCCCCCGCGTCGTCGCCCCCCGACGCCCAGCCGCTGCCGGAGCTTCAACGCCGGCGTCTTCCTCAGTCCGGGCACGGGGTGCAGGACGACGACCGCGGCCGCCGGCCTTCCCACGGCCAACTGAGGCATCCCTTCGACGCCGCCGCCGCCACCGACCCCGACCCCAACCCCGACCCTGACCCCTCCGGCGACCGGCCGCGCCTGCCCAGGTACCTCTCCTCCTTCCTCCTTCCTCCCTCTCCATCCTTCCTCCCTCCCCAACCTATGCATGGTGATTCCTCCCTTCTCCCCCACCCCCTCACCTGCAAACTCTAGGGCCATGGCGGCAGGCTTCTTGCTCCCTTGTAAGAACATCCTCTCTGTTGGCCTACATGTATTTCAGAGAACAAACTCGTAGTTCATTTCATTCTGTTGGCCTGCATTAGGTAAGCATCAAGTGGATTTAACTATTTTAGATAGTTTCAGTTAACTGTTTTGCGTTTCCTGAAGAGGTTCACCTATAGTTTCAAAAATTCAGTCACTGGATATATGCAATAATTTACAAAGAGCAAGTGATGTAGAGCAAAAATTCAGCAAATGATGTATAGTTTCAAAAATTCAGTGAAACTGAACCTACCCTATTGCTTCATGTAGCAAAGGCGGCAATGCAAGTAAGATCATGCTTGGCTTAGCCAAATTCATGTTACTGAATTTTTTTCAACATGATAAAATTGTCATGCTACTAAATGGTATAGAAATGCAAGGGAACACAGAAATACTAGGGCACACAACATTTAGAGTACTCTGAAATTCAGTTCTGAAATTTTTTGTTAGATAGTGGCTACACTAATCTAGAGTAGTATCCCAATCTGATGGAGTACTTGATTTGGGGGACTGAACTTATGCTTATGTATGCCATCAGAAGCAGTTTGAAATCATTATTCTCTCTTTTCCTTGCAGGTTTGGGCAACTTCAGTCGGTTGATCTTGAATCCATTGAGCCTTCACTTAGAGCTGGTACTCATCCATGTAACTCTTCACATTTCCATGTAGGATGGTTGCCTATCACTTACTAGTGTGCTAGTGCCCCTTAGTCCAAAGACTAATAGCTAAGACAAAGTATAATTCCTTGTAGTGTTTAAGTATAACAAAATTCAGAGAAATGCGTGCAAAAGCTAGATCAGTACCAGCTAGCTAGCTAGCTAGTAGTAGTACTACTGCTAATGTTCTTTCCTTTCTTTTGGTAGTACTACTGCTAGTAGTAGTACTACTGCTACTGTTCTTATGTGTGCTGTCCACAGATTGGTGTACAGTCCTCCTTTGAACCCAACTTTTTCACCAGGTGGAACCAATGTGATTAACTTTAGGATCATTCTGTATGCATTTTCGCTGTTAAGAAGGCGCGCCCACAAAGCCATCTTCCACGTGCTTGACCATCCAGGTCCATCTTCCCCTAGTAAGAAACAACGATGTATTAACTTTCGATTTGAGGAGAAATGTCCCTTTACTAGTAGGTGAGATAAACCAGTACTAGGAAAATATTTCTTGTTGCACCCTTTCTTGGCAAAACACATACAGCTACAAGTTTGTGTCTTATGTTTTCACTTGATAAGCGATGCTCCTAAGGCACATCCCGATAGTAAACCATTAATTCCAGCAATGAAGTTCAACAATGTGTATTCTTATTAGACTAGCACAATGCCCGTTTGCTGCCACGGATTAAAAATTACACTGCAAGATTAAGATGATTATACTGCTATCTGTGCCAGACCACACCATCCATATCTGCTCTTATACACCCCCTTTGTGCTAGATCGAAGTCCAACAGTGGGTGTGGCGACTGTCAACAGTCATGATGATGGACAGATTGCCACAACCATTTGATTTTCTTTTGCATTCATCCTATTGTCAAAACATGCACAATTATTTGACTAATTCCATAGTATTGCTCGATACGGTTGATTCAAGATGGACAGATTGCCACAACCATTTGATTTTCTTTTGCATTCATCCTATTGTCAAAACATGCACAATTATTTGACTAATTCCATAGTGTTGCTCGATACGGTTGATTCAAAAAGCAGGACAGACAAAAAGGACATATCAAATGTGGACATGTACTGTAAGGAAAGCATAAGCTATTTTATACCGAACAAGTAAAATCACAAGACTAATCTGCTGTATCCATTACTATATTTGGTCCATAGATGTTTATGACTCTGAGCCATGATCTGTAAAAATACATTTGTCATTCTTTCTGTGTTTGTACAGACTTTCTAAACTATTGATGATTTTTTGTTGGGAGACATATTATATCTGGAATGGAAGCTCACATAAGTTGAGCTGATTTTTGTCCATATGAAAGCAGAGGACCATATGGTCTGTGGCTGGGTTTTGTCTCCGACCGTCGTGTCATGATGAATTTGCAGGTATCCCGAGAGGCCCTTGAGTTTGCCGGAATGTCGATTAACTTCCGTTCCGGCAAATTCGGGTACTCCATATGTCCTATTTTCAGCAAAGGTCATGCTGAAATTTTCCGTGAATTTTAGCATGACTTTGCTAAAAATAGGACATATGGGGTACTTGCGACTAATGCATGGGCCGGGCTATCTTAGTACTTAGTTAAGTAGGATCAACTGCCCTGCCATTCTTGCTGCATTAAATCATAGGTGGCAATAGAGCCAAGTGATTAGGCCCAACTTAGAATTATCCTTAGCATCGATAAACCCTAGATGATAAACCCAACATAGGTGGCAATAGAGCCAAGATTAGGCCCAACCTAGGGTGCCTCGGCATCGATAAACCCTAAATGATGAAAACTTAACTTGGTTGCCCCAGATGCCTCGGTGTCAATGAGAACCTAAATGATGAAAGCTTAGGCTTTTAGGGTGCCTCGGTGTCGACAAACCCTAAATCATGAGACCATGATCTTGTTCCTTGACAATAACCATCTTTTTGACCAAACTTTTTTCCTATTTAGAGAGAAACATGGCCCACAACGATGAGGCCGGTGGTTCGGGCGGCAAGCAATTCTGGGAGCTGTCCCAAGAGATGGAGGAACAACCTCACCGCTATGATGACGCCGCGGAAGACACCAATCCTGATTACACAACCCCTAGTGGCGTCGGGGATGACACCACTGATGGTGCCGCCGAGGATGCCACCACTGATGATGGCGGCGCACACATAGATGGTGGCGGCGCACACACAGATGGCAGCCAACCGAAGAAGCAAAGGAAGGACCGGTGCCCGAATGCGCTCCGCACCGTCAAGGAGGAATTCACTCAAGTGGACTCCGACGGGAATCCAACGGAGCCCAAACATATAGTCAAGGGGTACTCGGTTCAGCTCGGGTGCATTCTCCGGAGCACCGTCTCGATCAACACCGAGAACCTTAGGCATAAGGACCGAGGGAATTTGCGCAACCTCCTCTTCACGAAGCTGCACGAACGATACAAGTTCCCTGCCGAATTTGAAAACACATGCCTCTCAGGGAATAAAGTGAACAATGCCGCCCTCACGAAGATGAGCACGGCCCTGTCTACTTGGAGAAGCGCGGTGAAGAGAATGATTGATAAAGGTGATAGTTATGACAAGATCAAGGCGAAATATCCTTTGATGAGCGAAGATGAGTACAAGGAGTTCAAGATCAAGTGCCAGAGCCCCGCAACCTCCGAATCAAGTCAGTGGGGGAACGAAATGCGGGAGTTGAACTTAGGGGAACACAAACTCGGTCCCGGCGGTTATAGAGTGGCGGAGCCTATATGGGACAAGAAGGACGCGGAGCGTGCCGAGCAAGGCCTACCGCCCCGCTTCGAGAAATACAGCGGTGACAAGCAGACCAGGAACTATGTCAGGGCCCAGTACAAGGAGGACCTGATAACAAAGGAGCTTACCACGGATCCGAAGACTAGGGCGCTTGAGCTTGTTCTGGTAAGGAATACACCCCCGCGTAATTAGCTCCATATGGTTGCACTCTAATTAATCCCCAATATTTTTAAATGGTTCATGTTCCTTTCGCAGGACAATGAAAGCAATAGCGCGGGGTCGTCTAGGAGCTCCCCTTTCGAGACCCCTTTATATAGGGCGTTGAACATAATGAAAAAGAAGGATAAGCTCGATAAGCCGACGTCAGCTGGTCGTGTGGCCGGCAAAGGCTTGTCCACAAAATGGGGGTCATACTATACCGCTGGTGTGCGGAAGGAGAAAAAGACCAGCTCGGAAAGCCAGATGCGCGAGGTTGAAGAACTCAAGGCACAAGTGGCGCGGATTCCGGAGCTTGTCCATGAGCAAGTGCAACAACAACTTGGAACGACGCTCAACGCCATGGTGCCTACGTTGATTCATGGGCTGACAACGTGGATTGCGGGCGGCCAAAAGGGGCCTCCCCCGGTTCCCAGCTTCACGGCCAGCAACTCGCACAGCGCGGCGGTGGCACCATTGGTGTCTCCGGCGGCGGCGCCATTGGTGTCTCCGGCGGCGGCGCCATTGGTGTCTCCGGCGGCGGCGCCATTGGTGTCTCCGGCGGCGGCACCATTGGTGTCTCCGGCGGCGGCGCCATTGGTGTCTCCGGCGGAGGCGGTATTCGTGTCTCCGGCACCGGCACGGGCATTGGAGCTTAATGCACCCGGGTGTACGCCGACCGGCACCTCGCCAGCAAGCGCCCCCTCCGTCAGTTGCACGCCCGCCGTTGGCGGTGCCTCGACATTAGCCGAGCTCGACGGCATCACGGTAACTAAGCCTCTTGGCCGATGACTTCATCTCCTTGCCTTTGACTGGGCATCCCTGACGCCCTATACATGTTTTTCCAGGGCACCGCCGACGTTCCTTGCACTCTTCTGCACTTCGTGGGCGCCGAGTTGGTCGATGTCGCCAAGGGCAGAATCGTTCAACCGGGCAACCCCATGTTCCACGGTAATCCGATGCCAACCACAATGTATAGGGTTGAAGTGGTCCGGGTGCTGCCAGGCTGCGATGAGCTATTACCTCCGATTCGACCCGCTGGGGCCGACGAAGAAGATGAGATGACCCTCGGCACCTGCGTAAACTGGCCCCTGCTATGGCCTAAGAGCCAGATTCTTTTGGGGGCGGGGGACACCACCCCACAGACAAGACCGCCAGTCGTGCCGGCGCCAAGCCATGACAAGAACGCCGCAACGCTACCGGACCTGCCGGACATCCCTATGGCACAGGATCCAGACAGCCCTATGGCACAGGATCCGGACGGCGATGACAACGACGACGGTACATTTACCAAAGTTGATAAGTACTTTGCCGAACATGGGTACGCTGACGAGTTCTGCGGGCCTCTTTCTCAAGAACCCAACCAAGACCACCGCGATCTAGCTGGTACGGCGGAGAAATCCAATTGCAACAAGCGTCGTCTGGCGTTCAGTTCTCAGGACACGCCTCCAACTCCCGCCTTCACCGAGCCTCAGATAGCTGAGGCGCGAAATATTATCAGCCCCAACACGCTGAAGAAGGCGGTCTGTGAGCAGAACTCGGTCCCATTACAGGAGATCAAGAAGAAGGGCCGGAAACGAAAGACTAACAAGGGCGCCGGTGCGAGCCAGCCGGCACCGAGTTCGATCCGTGCTCAGGACGGGCCACCTTCACCTAAGGATATCTCGAGGAGGGTGCATGTGGCGGGTAGGGCGATGCTACCGCCAAATATGCTGAATGCTGCAACCGGTGCTATGCGGAGTCTGCACGACAGTGTTCTGATTTTGGAGAAGCGGCGTCTCAGAGAGAAGGATGTGGCATACCCGGTTTTCGTGGCCAAGGTGCCAGAGAGCAAGGGCTTTGTGGATGGTGACATCGGGGGTATGATCGTCCTGCGGTTTGATGACATCTTTGCTATGTTTAACCTTCATCCGTTGCACTACACCTTCGTTCGGCTGTTTTCGCTGAGCATGCAGATGCGGATCATTAGAGACAATACCCCGGGCATCGTGATAGTCGACCCCTTCTATATGCGTGCCAAGCGCTTGAGCAGCGCTGGGGACCGCCAAGTTGCGAGTTCACACCTCGAAGGCGTCATTCTGGCAAACGCAGATAAGGATAACTTCCTTGTGCCTTACTTTCCCGAGTAAGTCATCCCTTAACCTCCCCGTAACATATGATTTCTTAGATTTCGATCGTTCTTTTTTTTCTAACATTCCGTGTTCTGTGCAGTGACACACATTGCACACTCATCCTCTTAAGCCTGAAATATTCCATGGCCACGTATTTCGACCCGAACCGTAACTCCATGATAGACTACACAAATATGAAGAAAGTTCTTGATGATGTTCTCCCCGGCTACGCCCAATCTGGAGGCACCTTCACCAGGCCAGTTCGTAAGTACGGCAAGCACATCTTCTCACACAATACAAAGTTCTGCTGCGTCAAGCAGCCGCCTGGCGGTCAGAAGGATGCCTACTACGCCCTCCATCACATGCGGGCGATCGTAAGGGACCATCATCACCTTCTGCTACCAGATAATCTCAAAGATTGGGCCGCGAGCTTGTCGGCTGTCCAGGACGCGGACCTCAGACAAGAATTCTTTCGCATCCAGTCGGAGTTTGCGGACATCATCCATCAAGATGTCCTTCATACCGCGGGGCAGTTCTTCCTCAGATATCAACCGTCAAACAGTGAGATAGATGAAACGCTACAAATGCAGGGTGACAACGACCGTGATTTCATGACCATCACGACAGACGGCGGCTTCACCCACGCTCCTGTCCGATGAGTTGAGTCGAAAGTAGTGATGTGTAGTTCTGAAACATTGATTGGCTCATGTTGTAATTAAACTTTAATGAATTCGGGTGTCTCTTTGGTTTGGACGGTTGTTCAACTTAGATATCTCCCTCGCTTCTGTTGCGTCAAGCAGCCACCGCCTCCCCCTCGCTTCTCCGACAAGCCCAAGAGCTTCGCCACATCTCCCTCTTCCTCTCCGTCAAGCCACAAGACATCGGGCGCCCTGTGGAGCTGCCGTCGCCATCGTCTTCCTCCTCGGACGCCGTCGACCGCCGACTCCGATTCGCCGTCTTCAGCGCCTTCCCGAGCCCACTAGCCTGCTCAGCAACTCCGCCGTGAGCTCCCACCTCGAATCCCCCCTCTCCCCCTTGTCTTTTGCATGCTGCAGCCGCGATTCCGGTCGAGGCCGAACTCTGGCCGCCGCCGCCGTCGATTTAGTCCACTCCGGTGCGAGCCGTTGCCTCCTTTAGATGCACGAGACCTTCAGCTACCCGTAAATGCAAACCACACGCAAAACCGAGCCCCGTAGCTGTTTTCCGGCGAGTTTCCGCCGCGGTTGAGGTCGTCGCCGGCCGAACTCTGGTGGGCTGACGTGGACGTTTAGTTAGGTGCTAATCACCACTAACCCCTCTCTAACATACACTGACAGGCGGGCCCCGCAACAGGTCAAATCCCAGTCAACACGGGATTAACTCCTAGTTAACAATGAGCCAATGACATGTGGGACCCGGTCGTCAGGTTTGACCAATCAGTGCTGTTGACTTGCTGACGCAAGCATGACACAGTGCTGACGCAATTAATCCTTTTCTGGATTTAGAATAATTCAGAAATTCTAGAATATATTCAAAACTTCAAAAATTCATAGAAATTCAACCGTAGCTCAGATTGAAATAATTTATATATGAAAAATTATCAGAAAAATTCAATCTATCCATCTGTACCATTTTTATGCATGAAAAACCAATCTATACATGCTGTATAAGGGGAACACTAAAATGGCTTATATAAAGAGCTTATTTTGGAGATGCATTTGAATCTTGGTTCAAATGGATTTCATCCAAATAAAAGCTAGTTGCATTAGCTCAATCAGCATCACATATTCATGCCATGATCATGCATCATATTGTTGCATATGGTTGTGTATTGATTACCGACACCGTTCCTTCTCGATAGGTCCTGCTCCGGAGACCCTTCCAGAGTACCTGTCTGAGGAGCAGTGCCCTCTATTGATCTACCAGGCAAGCAAACCCCCTTGTTCATTCCGACATGATCCCACTCTCTCGCTCCTGCTCTCTTTTATTGCATTAGGACAACAGCGAATCAACTTCTACTTTATGCTGCGGTAGTTGAACCCATTCCTCTGCATGACCTGTCATTGCCATAGTAAATAGTTGAAACCCACTAGCATGTGTAGGATCTGATTGAGCCATGTTGTGTTCTTGCCATGCCATGCCTGCTATTGCTTAGAGTTGTGTCAGGTCTGATTCATCGGGAATGAATTGGAGTGGTACGATATGTTCTGGTGCTGAGAGGTAAGCGTGTGAACACGATTTGGTAAAGGTAGCGGTGAGAGGCCATGTAGGAGTACATGGTGGGTTGTCTCACTGGAACCGTCCTTAAGAACTGAGTTCTGTGTAAGTTGTCCAATGACTAGTTACTACCACACATTGGGCTCCGGGCGCTCCAAGCTCTCTCGATTTATTAGCCAACTTGATCTCTGTCCAGGAGTTGCAAATAATTTCTGGTGTTTGTAGGTAGTGTTAGTAGTCTACCAAGTGGCACCCGGCCAGGTGGGCTTGGGACAGACTAGGCACAAGTGGCATGGTGTACCAAGTGTAGATCCATCCGGCGAGGTGGGCTTGGGAACCCTGCACACATTGTTTGGGGCCGTGCGCGACACCCCGGCCGGATCTCCTTGCGGATGGAACCCGAATAGGCGATATACCTAGACTAGAGTCTTGTGTGGTTAGTCAGGTCGTGGCCGACACCGTCGCCAGGCTTCCGCTTGAAGGTTGCCGAGATACATGACGTGTACATGGTGATAAGTGGTGAGAGCGTGTGTGAAGAAGTACACCCCTGCAGGGTTATCATGATCTATTCGAATAGCCGTGTCCTCGGTTATGGACTTCTTGGATGCTTACGTGGTACGTAGACAACTTGAAGTGGATACTCTAAAATGCTCAAGACAAGTGTGAGTGCTATGGATGGCCTTCTCGTAGGAAGACGGGAATGAATCCATAGTAGTGTATTGACGTGGTGATTAGTGGACTCGTGTGCGCCACCTCAAAAGAGTTACCAGCAGTCATAGTACAGGATAGCCACTGAGTCAAAGCTGGCTTGCTGCAACTAAACTCCACATTACCTTCTTGATACAAGTGCATGTATAATAGGATCTGATGTAAGTCTTGCTGAGTACCTTTGTACTCATGTTGCTTTATTTATGTTTTTGCAGCGGAGACTTCGGTCCTACTAGTTTACATGGACTTCAACAAGTAGCTTGTACCTCAGCTACGATCTTGATCGGATGTTGTAGATAGTCACGCTCTTCAGCCTTTTTCATTTGTAGTTGTCTGTACTCAGACATGTAATGCTTCCGCTTGTTGCTTGTATGCTCTGAATGATGGGTCATGTGACCCCTGTTTGTATGTAATGCTATGTGGTTCTTCTGAGCCTTTATCTATATGAGTTTGCGTTATGTTGTGATGCCATGTTGTACCTCACATACTTGCATGTTATGCGTACGTGTGACGTGTATTGCTATGTGTGGGATCCGACAATCTAGTTGTTTGTCCTTGGCAGCCTCTCTTATGGGGAAATGTAGTCTAGTGCTTCCTTGAGCCATAGTAGTCCGCTACAGCCCGGTTCACCGGAGTCCTGCTAGCCCAGCACTACTGCTCAGAACACTTGACTGGCCGGCATGTGTTCCACTTCGTTCCCGTGTCTGTCCCTTCGAGGAAATGTCACGCGGTGACTTCGGGAGTCCTGCCTAGCCTGCTACAGCCTGGGTTCCCCGGAGTCCTGTTAGCCCAGTGCTACAGCCCGGATTCATATGCTGTTGACCGACATGCTCGATGTGATTCATGTATGCCTGTCCCCATAGGTTAGCACCGCTTTGGGTTCACGACTAGCCATGTCGGCCCGGGTTCTTTATCATATGGATGCTAGCGACACTATCATATACGTGAGCCAACAGGCGCAAACGGTCCCGGGCCAGGTAAGGTGGCACCCGTGGGAATACCGTGCGTGAGGCCGCAAAGTGATATGATGTGTTACATGCTAGATCGGTGTGACTTAGGATCGGGGTCCCGATAGTCTCCCCTTATTCCGGGATTCTCATCAATACGGGCATGGGTAACCCAACCGCTTCTAGGACTCTGAGATCATAGGCAAGTCCAAACGGGCACGGAGAGGACGCTTGATATTCACCCTCTTTATAAAGGGGACAAGGCTTTTATTTTTCCCTTCCGTGCTCAATCGAATCCTTCCCCCACCTCAAGCTCAAACGCTCGAAGTTCAGGTCAGGAGCTCCGAACCTTCAGTCATGTCCGGATCTAGCCTACAAGGCCGATGGATGCCTTCTTACTTCACGGAAGAAGACATCAAAAAGTTGAGGGAGGCAAGATATCTGACGGCCGAGATTTTGCATCGGCTGCCTCCCCGAGGGCAGGCTGTCCCCTCCCCTGAACCCAACGAGAACATCGTGTTCATCTCCCACTTCCTCCGAGGTCTAGGCCTTGCTCTGGATACTTTCGTCAGGGGTTTGATGTTTTATTACGGGATAGACTTTCATGATCTAGCTCCGGACTCCTTTCTTCATATCACGACATTTATTATTGTGTGTGAGGCCTTCCTCCGGGTTACCCCTCACTTTGGCCTATGGCTCAAGACCTTCGAAGTAAAGCCGAAGATGATCGAGGGGTAACATGCAGCGTGTGGAGGTGCCTCAATACGCAAGATGACGGGAGCTCCGTGGCCCAAAGGTTCCATCCCAGAGGTGTCTGAATTGTGGCAACAGGAGTGGTTCTACATCACGACTCCTAGAAGTGCCAAGTGGGCGGCCGCCCCCGTTTTCCGCTCGGCCCTCCACCACAACTGATGTCATGGATCAGCAGAGGTCTGAGCTGGGGTCCGGCCAAGGACGTGCCTATACTGCAAAGCCGCATTCGAGATCTCTTCAATGGAGATTTCAGTTTGGTTGCGGTAATACAAGTTATGCTGGTTCGTCAAGTCCAGCCTTGCAAACGCCAGCCTCTTTGCCTGTTGGAGTTCAATCCTGAGGGACCGCGTGTCATTCAAAATTTTCTCGGTCCGACGCACGAGGAGATGTACAAGTCATTCTTCGGACCTCAGGTGGAGTGTCCGAAAATCACAGAGGACGTGGGCCTGAGTAGTAACCGCGCCGCCGAACAGGTAAGGCATCTTCCGGCCGAACATACTATCTCTCCTTTGTTTACGAAGTCATTTCTGAGAGTTCTCTTTTTGATCAGGACTGGCTAACAAAGGCGAAGTTGATTCGGTGTTCGGCCCCCCTCCCCGTGGGTTTGGAAAATCCCGTATTGGAAAAGATGCTTCAGACTGGACCTTGCCCGGAGCCCTTGAAGGATGATACAGTGGAGGATAATACGGGCGGACGCGGGCCCCCAACACTGCCCATTCTAACCGAGGGAGCGAGCGTCTCCATGAAGGAAGACGACCAGAAGAGGAAAAGGACTGCGCCCGGGGATTCGGAAGCTGAAGCTTCCAAACGGGAGAAGAAGTCTCCCACAGAGGTTCCTACCTTGGGGGGAGCTGTTGCCGCACAAAGTCTGCGGGGGGATCAATTCTCCCGCGAGTCGTAAGTGACCAGGAATACTTCAATAGTACAGATATGCCATCTTTTTCTTCTGAGAGAATAACCACCGCATGTATTTTTGCAGTTCGGGCCTTAGCCCCTCTCAAATGAGCTCGTCTTCGAGGGATCTTCTTCCAGAGATGATGGAGAGCGAAACGCCTCCTCCAGACTCCTTCGCTCCGGAAGCGGGCGACCCTGAAGTGTTGTCGCGGAGGGCCTCTCCGAGTCCGGTGAGGCCGGAAGATAATCCCATTGACCCCCGAAGCTCCCAGTTTCTGGCTCCCAAAGAGAGCCGACAAAAGAGTCCAACACCGTCTAGTGTGCAATCAAATGTTCTGAGGGAGTTAGTGGGGCGAGCAGCCATCTCAGATGAACACCATGTGCTGATGAATACGGTGATGGAGAGAATATCGTCCGCCGAAAGCGGATTGCATGAAGCTTTTATGAGTCTACTGACAGGCTTTGAGGTACGTAAAAGAATGTATGATAGTCCTGCACATGCTAGGTGTGCCCTATGTAGATAGTAGCCCCTGAGACTGGTTGTCGTCGGAAACGACGACGAACAGAGGATCATATTCCCAGGTAATAACCATACTGCCTGTATGTGCAGGTGATGGAAGCTCCGGTGGCTAGCCAGACTAGCGAGTTTGCCCATTTAGAACGGCAGTTGGATGCGGCAGACGCCGACATCGAGCTTGTTAACAAAAGGCTTGACGAGGCACAGTGTAAGTGTCATTATCTGGTAAACGCCACAGTAGGAAGAGCAGCATGGTGCCAGCATCTTTAATATGTTGTGATTGCAGATGGAGCTGCCACTGTTGAAGCCTTGCGGGCAGAACTTGCCCGAGCCAAGGAACAAGCGAGGTTGGGTAATGCGGCTGCTTTGAAGGCGGCCAAAGAGTTGCAAGCCGAGAAGGCTGCGCATGGCGAGAGCCGAGACAAGATGGCCAAGCTGGCCATAGAATTAAAAGCCGCTGCCGACCGTTGCCGGGTTCTTGAAAAGGAAAACGAAGCGAATGCATTGGACCTTGAGAAGGCTGCTGCGACGAAAAAAGACCTCCACTCTGCTATGAGGGCAAAGAAGGAGGAGCTGCGGGAAGCCGGGGATATTGTAGCTGGGAAATCCTTTATGTTGCGGAGGAAGTTCGGAGATCCACGGCATGCCCCTCTGGAACGGCTGTGGAGTTCGGAGGATGTGTATATGGATTTGGCGGCGAGCGCTGCCGATGCGGCCAAGTACTTCCAGGGTCAGATGGACCGTGAAGTAGACCAGCTGTTTTGGAGGCAATTCCATTCTCCCGAGCGTCCACTTTCATTGACCGACCAATTAGCCGAATGGGCCGAACTAAATAGGTTGTCCGGACTCTCCATGAGGTCTGTTGTGGATCAGCTATGGCCGGAAAGGTCAAAACCGAACAGCTATTTCAGCTTGGTGCAGCAGTTCCTTGACGTGGTGCCGCGCATTAATGCGATGAAGAGGTCGGGCGTGCATAGAGGGCGCACGGATGGACTTTGCCCGTGTTAAAGCATACTGGGCATAGATGGATGCTACCACTATCGCAGCGCAGGATTCGGCCATAGGTCGAAGGGCTGCTAAGCACTACTTTGAAGAGGTTCTTGAGGGTGCTCGTTTTGTAGAGACCCAGTGCTCAAAAAATATTATGTTTGAGTGATATGTAATCCCATTGTAAGCAAAATGCTTTTTATAAATTTTTATAAGGCTATTTTTATACTTTTGCCTGAAAGTAATATGATGCCTCCTGGGCGGCCGTTTATGTATACATGTGTATAACCTGAAAGATTGCAGTCGTCGGCTTCAACCGCCACGCATATAATGCGGAGGTGCTCGCAAAAACACGCGTTCACACTTAACCCGACGTCTTGGTCCTATTAAGGAGGTGATAGCGGAGCGAGCGAGGCAACCGGACTATAATGCTTTAGCACTTTCACTTAGCCATATGAGTTTGACAGTGGGGCTACTAGACAGCCCCTGGTGGCTCCGCACTCTCCCGATTCCAGGGTGCGTACATGCCTAGCCGGAAAACGCCCTTCGTTAAGGCGGAGGAATTCTAACATTCCCACAGGTCATCGAGTGGTTGACCAGTATCACGCTATATCATGACAGTCAGTTTTCGGCTTTCTCTACTGAGGTGCTCGTACGGAAGAACCAGGGCACAATCGCAGTAGTTCTCCTGGTGCTACCTTAGCCGGTAAAGCGGAACGTAAGGCACCAAAACACTGGAGCCGGGCAAACCCAACATTTGACCAAAGACAATGATTCGGAGCTGATGCATATAGGGCCAAACTCGCGACGCTGAACACTCCCTAAGGTATTCAGTCCTTGTGGTATAAATCAGGCCTAAATAATGGCCTTTGTAAGAAGCCCCTTGTGTCCAGGTACGTGCATTCTTCTTGCGTGGCCACATGCCAAGACGTAAGCATCCTTCTCAACGGTGGATATGTATCAACAAGAGACAGTAAAAAATGTTTACGCAAGGTCTTAATCTAAAAAGAATCCTTGGAGCGGGTCCCTGCTGCACGTCTGCGCCTGTGTCTCCGTTGTGCCGTATCCTGGACGGGTGTAGCATGATGATCGTCTGTAAAAGAGAGGAAGTTTAAGTGAAAAAGTTGTCGCGCAAAAAGATAGTTTTTAAAGAAACCATGTATAATTCAAGATGATAAGAAATTTCCACTCGTCTGCGCGTGTTGAGCCCCTTGTATTCACAAATAGGGGTGTGACCATTTATTCGGTATAAATAGCGGCGCCGGACTCGATTAGTTGTATCTGAGGTCTTGATGACCTATTGGATGCTTTCACTTGTCCGGGCGCCTTTAGTGTGCAGCTGCCAAGGCAGCCTCACTCTCTTTGGCACGCAGAGATCGCTTGATATTTCCGTGCACTGTGATGATGCCACGTGGACCGGGCATCTTGAGTGTGAGGGAGGCGTAGTGTGGTATTGCATTAAAGCGAGCGAAAGCTTCGCATCCGAGCAGTGCTTGATAGCAACTTTGAAACAGAGCGATGTTGTGGGAGGGAGCCCGTACAACGAGCCCCTGGGCCTGGCGTTACTCCTTTAAAGGTAGTATTGCTATGGCGAATTTGTGTTGGGTCTAACCCCATCCCGCGGATTGTATCCTGATATATTATGTTTAGGCTGCTGCCGCCATCCATCAAGACTCTTGTGAAGTGATATCCGCCAATTACTGGGTCTAATACCAGGGCAGCCCATCCTGCGTGTCGGATACTTGCCGAGTAATCGCGACGGTCGAAAGTGATCGGTTGAGATGACCAGTGGCAGGACTTCGTGGTGACAGGCACTTGGGTATATTTTCCTGGGAGTGCCGTGTTGTTTTTTCCCTTGATTACGTGTAACATGTTTACTGTTTTGACTCCTGGTGGAAATTTCTTTTGTCCCCCCGTGTCTTGCTTGGGGGGCTAGTCCTCGTCTTCACTTGGTGTATGCTCGCCCTTGTGTATGGCGTTGAGCTTGCCGGACTGCTTGAAGACCCAACATTCTCTGTGGGTATGATTAGCAGGTTTACCAGGGGTACTATGAATCTAACATACTTGGTCCAGAATTTTGTTGAGGCTAGACAATTCATCCCTGGTGCCTTTAGGGGGCGGCTTTTGACCTGGCTGAGAGCTTTTGAATCCGACATTTACTATTGTGCCCTTCGTGCTGTCTTCTTTATTCCGGCGTTTGTTATTGCTGTTGCGCTGTGATTTCCCGTTTCCATCTCTAACTTCAGATGTACTGGGGTCGCTGGTGCTACATCTGGCTAGCCAGCTGTCTTCACTCGCGCAAAAGCGGGTCATCAGGTTTGTTAATGCGGCCATCATTCTCGGCTTAATTTGGCCGAGGTGTCTGGCGAGCCATTCGTCACGGACGCTATGCTTGAAAGCTGCCAAGGCTTCGGCGTCTGGACAGTCGACAATCTGGTTCTTTTTAGTAAGAAACCTGTTCCAAAGCTTTCAGGCTGACTCTCCAGGCTGTTGAGTTATATGACTCAAATCGTCTGCATCCGGAGGTCGGACATAAGTCCCATGAAAATTTGCCCGAAAGGCGTCTTCGAGCCCTTCCCAACTTCCAATGGAGCTTTCGGGGAGGCCTTTGAGCCAGTGACGAGCTGGCCCTTTGAGCTTGAGGGGTAGGTACTTGATGGTGTGGAGATCATCTCCTCGAGCCATATGGATATGAAGGATATAGTCCTCAATCCAGACCCCAGGGTCTGTTGTTCCGTCATATGCCTCTATGTTTATGGGCTTGAATCCCTCTGGAAATTCATAGTCCAGCACCTCATCAGTTAAACATAGGGGGTGTGCGTCACCCCTGTAGCTGGGTGTACCATGTTGTTCGGATGTTTGTTGTGTTGCATTGTATGCTCGGGCGCGCTTGCGTGGTCCATAGATGGATCTCGTTGCGCCGTCCTTTGGGTGCGAGGCCTCGCATGGCTCGTGTATTGTATTGTGAGCAGCGTTGTATGCCTCTCTGTGTTGGTAGAGGGGTCGTCTATCCGACCAGGTGGCTGCTTTGATATTTGGTTGTGGGGGTTCTGAGGCCTCCTCATCAAATTCGGGTAGTAGCTTCCGCTTTGGGTAGCTTTTGGAGGGGCGATTGTCGCCATACCTTGTTGCAGTGTTGAGTATTTTACTCCATCTGATTTGGAGTGTGTCTTGCGCGACCTTGAGCCTTTGCTTCTGCTTTTTTAGACTCCTCGCGGTGGCAACAAGCCTTTTACGGGCAGTCTGCTGCTCCGGGTGTCTGTCCGGCGTTATGTCGTCCGGACCATTATCCTTGATAGGATTTGTTTGTTCGGTTTGATTATCTGGATTGCCGTTGTCCGGCAGCGGTTCGTCCTGCTCCAGCGCTGGGTCTGTGTGATCGCTATTTACGTTGAGGCGGGATTTGGGGCGGCGCTTGCATCGGCGCTTTGACTGTTTTTCGAGGGAACAAGCCTTCGGTACGTCCTTCCACTCCTCGTCATCATCTTTTGGTGCGTCCACCATGTATACGTCATATGACGAGGTGGCGTTCCATGGCCCAATAGGCACTGGTTCTTCATCGTCTCCTTCATCGGCGTCCATACCGTTGATGTCTTCGGAGTCGAAGTCGAGCATGTCGGTTAAATCGTCGACAGTGGCTACAAAGTGGGTGGTGGGTGGGCTTTGAATTTCTTCATCGTCCGCATCCAAATCTTGTTGACCGTAGTATGGCCAGGGCACTCCTGATAAAGAGAGAGACTTTAGTGATTTTATAATATCGCCAAAGGGCGAGTGTTGAAAGATGTCCACGGCAGCAAACTCCATGATCGGCGCCCGATCGGATTCGATCGGCAGATGCGCGAATGGTTCGGAGTCCAGAGAGGAGTCCTGCTCCTTGGAATCATGAGTCTCGCGGAGTGCGGGGCTGGTGTTCGGCTCGATCGCCATTAGGATTGCAGCCCCCGAGGCGGCGTCCAACCACCCATCCTTGATCGGCGTGCTTGGCTCCGAATTAAGGGTCGAAGCCGATGCGGGTGCGGCCTTCAGGGCATTGTTAGGCGGCAGAGCTAGATCATACTCGTCGTGGTAGTGCGGCGCGCCCGACAGTGTCTTGAATCCGTCGAAGATCAAGTCCCCGCGGATGTCAACCGTGTAGTTTAAACTTCCAAATCTGACCTGACGGCCAGGGGCATAGCTTTCGATCTGCTCCAGATGGCCAAGTGAATTGGCCCGCAGTGCAAAGCCGCCGAAGACAGAGATCTGTCTGGGGAGACAAGTTTCACCTTGGACCGCATCACTATCGATGATCGTAGGAGCCATCAAGCCTAACGGCGACGACACAGAGGAACTCTCAATGAAAGCACCAATGTCGGTGTCAAAACCGGCGGATCTCGGGTAGGGGGTCCTGAACTATGCGTCTAGGCCGGATGGTAACAGGAGGCAAGGGACATGAAGTTTTACCCAGGTTCGGGCCCTCTCGATAGAGGTAAAACCCTACGTCCTGCTTGATTAATATTGATGATATGGGTAGTACAAGAGTAGATCTACCACGAGATCGGAGAGGCTAAACCCTAGAAGCTAGCCTATGGTATGATTGTTGTTGTGTACGTTGTCCTACGGACTAAAAACCCTCCGGTTTATATAGACACCGGAGAGGGTTAGCGTTACACAAAGTCGTTTACAATGGTAGGAGATCTGCATATCCGTATCGCCAAGCTTGCCTTCCACGCCAAGGAAAGTCCCTTTCGGACACGGGACGAAGTCTCCAATCTTGTATCTTCATAGTCCAGGAGTCCAGCCATCCGGACACCCCCTAATCCGGGACTCCCTCAGGTCCCGAGGAACGGGCGGGCCGACTGCCGGGGGCCAACCTCCATCGGGTCCGATAGGTGGGGCTCTTGCCGTCTTCCAGGCTCTCGCTGATTGGTGGGTCCCGTCGTCCTCGGGCCGTACCGATAGGCCGTCATGGGAGCAGGACTCCACCTACTTGTGGTGATGTCAGGGATGGCGTGGCAACAGTGCTGTGCCCGGCGGAGATCTCCGTCGGTACGGTGCACCGTGGCCACGCCTGTCCCTGGATGGGGGGGGGGAATGGCTACACTATAGCCATTCTCTGTCTTGTCCTTCTTGACGAGGGCGCATGCTTCGTTGGCGCCACGGGCAGACTGCTAGGGGCCGGCTTCTCTAGAAGCTGCCAGCTAGGAGTCGGCTTGTCTTGATGTCGCCTCCGGGACTTGGCCGTCTATGGGCAACCGGCTATTCCTCCAGCCGGCCTCCAGAAGGCGGCACTTCATCTTGGAGCCTTGAGGGGCGCAGCTAGCCCCGATGTCTTGAAAGGTTCTGGGCCTCGGGTTAGCCTACCCGTGGCCCATTACTCCGACAGAACACTTCATCTATTTCCCTTCGTTCATTCATAAACATATCATTTTCATGGTCTAGCAAATATTGTTCTAACGGATCACTAGGAGGTACGGCAATAGAAGCAAGACCAATAATTTCATCTTTACTAGGCAGTTCCTCTTCACGGTGTTGTCTACGAAATTTAGAGAAGTTGAACTTATGAGACATATTACCTAAACCAATAGTAACAACATCATTTTCGTAGTCTATCCTAGCATTAATAGTGTTTAAGAAGGGTCTACCAAATATAATGGGACAAAAGCTATCTTGTGGGGAACCATGAACAAGAAAATCAGCAGGATATTTAGTTTTCCCACACAAGACTTCAACAAATCTAACAATCCCAGTTGATGAAATAGTATCTCTATTGGCAAGTTTAATTGTGACATCAATATCTTCTAACTCAGCAGGTGCAATATCATGCATAATTTCTCTGTATAAGTCAATAGGTATTGCACTAGCACTAGCACCCATATCACACAAGCCATGATAACAATGATCTCCTATTTTAACAGAAATAACATGCATGCCTACCACAGGTCTATGTTTATCTTTGGAACAAGGTTTAGCAATTCTAGCAGTTTCATCACAGAAATAAATAACATGCCCATCAATATTATCAGCCAAGAGATCCTTAACAGTAGCAATATTAGGTTCAACTTTAACTTTCTCAGGAGGTGTATAGGTTCTAATATTTCTTTTACGAACCACAACTGAAGCTTTAGCATGATCTTTTATCCTAACAGGAAAAGGTGGTTTCCCAACATAAGTAATAGGAACAATAGGATCATTATAAGTGATAGTCTTTTCTTCAACTTTAATAGGTGCAGCTACTTTTACTTCTATGGGAGGGTGATATTTAAACCACTTCCCCTTAGGGATATCAACATGAGAAGCAAAATATTCACAGAAAGAAGCTACTATCTCACAGTCAAGCCCGTATTTAGTGCTAAATTTATGGAAAACATCGGTATCCATAAAAGATTTATCACAATCAGACTTAGGTTTCATACCTGACTCCTTACCTTCGTCGAGATCCCAATCTTCAGAGTTGTATTTAATTCTTTCCAATAAATCCCATTTGAATTCAATAGTCTTTGTCATAAAAGAGCCAGCAGAAGAAGTATCGAGCATGGTGCGGTTGTTATGAGAAAGCAGAGCATAAATTTTTTGGATAATCATTTCTCTTGAGAGCTCATGATTGGGGCATGAATATATCATTGATTTAAGCCTCCCCCAAGCTTGAGCGATGCTTTCTCCTTCGTGAGGCCAAAAGATATATATGTATAATTATGATCACAATGAACAAGATGCATAGGATAAAACTTTTGATGACATTCCAATTTCAATCGTTTGTAGTTCCATGATCCCATATCATCACGTAGCCTATACCATGTGAATGCATCTCCCTTCAAAGATAAAGGGAAGACCTTCTTCTTGATAACATCATCGGGCATACCTGCAAGCTTAAATAATCCACAAACATCATCCACATATATTAGGTGCTCACCAGGATGTAATGTTCCATCTCCTGCAAAAGGATTAGCTAGCAGTTTTTCTATCATACCCGAAGTTATTTCAAAGTAGACATTTTCATTTTTAGTAGGTTCAGTAGGTTGAGTAGGTTGAGGAGCAACTCTTTGCTCTACTGGTCGAGGTGAAGATACCCCGAACAAGCCCCTCAAAGGATTACTTTCCAGAGTAACAAGTGACAGTAAATTTCAGCACACTATATAAATTTTTCCTTACCAAATTCCACCTACCAAAGGAGCTTCACGCCCCAGCAACGGCGCCAGAAAAGAGTCTTGATGACCCACAAGTATAGGGGATCTATCGTAGTCCTTTTGATTAGTAAGAGTGTCGAACCCAATGAGGAGCAGAAGGAAATGATAAGCGGTTTTCAGCAAGGTATTCTCTGCAAGCACTGAAATTATAGATAATAGATAGTTTTGTGATAAGATAATTTGTAACGAGCAACAAGTAAGAAAAGTAAATAAAGTGCAGAAAGGTGGCCCAATCCTTTTTGTAGCAAAGGACAATCCTGGACAAACTCTTATATAGAAAAAAGCACTCCCGAGGACACATGGGAGTTATCGTCAAGCTAGTTTTCATCACGTTCATATGATTCGCGTTCGGTACTTTGATAATTTGATATGTGGGTGGACCGGTGATTGGGTGCTGTCCTTACTTGGAAAAGCATCCCACTTATGATTAACTTCTATTGCAAGCTTCCGCAACTACAAAAGAAGTATTAAGGTAAACCTAACCATAGCATGAAACATATGGATCCAAATCAGCCTCTTACGAAGCAACGGATAAACTAGTGTTTAAGCTTCTGTCATTTTAGCAACCCATCATCTACTTATTACTTCCTAATACCTTCCTCCAGGCCCAAATAATGGTGAAGTGTCATGTAGTTGACGTTCACATAACACCACTAGGGGAGAGACAACATACATCTCATCAAAATATCGAACGAATACCAAATTCACATGACTACTAATAGCAAGACTTCTCCCATGTCCTCAAGAACAAACGTAACTACTCACAAAGCATATTCATGTTCAAAATCAGAGGGGTATTAATATGCATATAGGATCCGAACATATGATCTTCCACCAAATAAATCGGCTAGCATCAACTACAAGGAGTAATCAACACTACTAGCAATCTACAAGTACTAATCCCAGACTTAGAGACAAGAATTGGATACAAGAGATGAACTAGGCTTTGAGTGGAGATGGTGCTGGTGAAGATGTTGATGGAGATTGGCCCCCTCCCGATGAGAGGAGCGTTGGTGATGACGATGGCGTTGATTTCCCCCTCCCGGAGGGAAGTGTCCCCGGTAGAACAGCTCCACCGGAGCCCTAGATTGGTTCCGCCTCGTGGCGGCGGAGTCTCGTCCCGAAAGATGGCTTACGATTTTTTCCTCCACAAAATACTCCATATAGCAGAAAGATGGGCATTGGAGGGCCACCAGGGGGCCCACGAGGCAGGGGGCGCGCCCAAGGGGGTAGGGCGCGCCCCCACCCTCGTGGCTGGTGAGTGGCCCCCCTCTGGTACTTCTTGCGCTCAGTATATTTTATATATTCTGGAAATAACATCCGTGAAGTTTCAGGACTTTTGGAGCTGTGCAGAATAGGTCTCTAATATTTGCTCCTTTTCCAGCCCAGAATCCCAGCTGCCGGCATTCTCCCTCTTTATGTAAACGTTGTAAAATAAGAGAGAATAGGCATAAGTATTGTGACATAATGTGTAATAACAGCCCATAATACAATAAATATCGATATAAAAGAATGATGCAAAATGGACGTATTAGTTATCACGAAGAGCGCTACTGCTACGGATCATAGCATCAACGCATTTCACCAATAAGCGCTACTGCTAAGTTTACTACAAAAATAAAGTTCCACTCAATCCTTTCTAGCTGCTTGATAATACCCATAGGAATATCCAGAGAACATAAAAATTAAATGGGCGTGGAAGATAGGACAGAAGTTAGAAGCTGAAGTTTGGAGCCTTGATTAAGCATAGCAGAACTAGCAGTCAGATGCCTTTCCAATTGATCAACCAGAGGCATAAGGTCTTGAATTCTCGAGAGGAAATTCGTACACACCTAGGAAATCACTAGCTACATGGGACATGGTTTGGAGACCTAAGAAGAATGGTGGTCTTGGAGTGATTAACCTCCATCTATAGAACCAGACTCTTTTGATCAAGCACCTCCATAAATTCTTTAACAAAGTGGATATTCCTTGGGTGTCTTTGATTTGGGATTCTTTTTATCATGGTGTTGTGCCACAAGCTACAATTTTGTGTGGTTCTTTCTAGTGGAAAGATGTGTTCAGACTGGCTGGTAATTACAGAGCAGTAGCCACTATTTCTGTCAACTCTGGTGATTCAGTGGTCTGATGGATGGTTTCTGGGAGACTCTGCACATCCTCTTTGTGATAGTCTGCCTCAGTTATTCTCTTATGTTCTAGATGACAAACTATCTGTGGCAGAGTTCCTCTCTACTTCTGAGGCGTCTTCATTGTTTAACCTGCCCATTTCCCAAATTGTTGCTGCACAACTGGATTGTTTGCATAGGTGGATTTCTGACCTGCAACGTGATCCTTTGGGAAATGATGTTTGGTCTTGGATGGACAAGGGGGTGTATACTGCAAAGAGTTATTACACTCTCATGCATTCACACTTGCCAGTCATTCCTCCATGTAAATGGCTATGGAAGAGTAAGTGTACAATGAAGATCAAATGGTTTGCTTGGCTATTGTTCTTTGATAGACTGAACACAAAGGATTTACTAGTTCGGCGCCACTGGAGGAGTAATGAGGAGGACAATCTCTGTGTCATGTGTCCGGCCAGGACCTATGAGGATAGGATCCACCTGTTCTTCACATGTAATTTCAGCATCAGAATTTGGAATTATTTAGAAATTGATTGGTCACACCAGGGGGAGATTGGTGACTGCTTGCTTCATGCTCAGACTAGCTTTGGGCACCCCTTCTTTTTTGAGGTTTTTCTCACTGCTGTTTGGTGCATTTGGATCACACGCAATGGGAAGACTTTCAGGCAGAATAGGCCCTCTTTTAGCTATTGGAGATGTTTGTTTTGATGATATCTCCCTGTTGGTGCATATGGTTAAGCATATTATCAAGCCAAAACTTCTTGCCTGGCTTAACAGCCTTCCATAGGTTTCTCTGTATATTTGTATATAGGTGAGTTCTTTAAATGTTCTTGGTAAGTTTTGCTGCTTTGTAAATATTTGTAACTCTTTCTTTGTACTCTGAGAGATGAATAAAGGACTGTGGGGCTGTTGCCTCACAGTAAATAGTCAAAAAAAATTAGTCCCACCTCGCTCCGTGAAGAGAGTTTCTACCACCTTAAATATGTTACTTCTCAAACTTTGACAAGCACTTGGTCTTCATTGAACTCTATGTGTAGAATTTGTGGCCGCAATATGAGTCTTCACCGATTCCAAAACCGGTGAGGACTCATATTGACAAATCAGATTGTACACAAAAAGATCGTTGATGATCAATGTATTTTTGATGTCTATTTTTACATGCTGACACATAACAGTAGCGCGTTTTTTGTGAAAGGCGCTACTGCTAGGTAGTTTAGCAGCAGCACCGTTCTCTATAGCGCGCTACTGCTAAGCCATTCCATCTCCCACCCCCACTCTCCTCTATCCGATCCACTCACACTAATACACTCACTGGATCTCCCCCTCAACCCCCTGCGCCGGTCCTCCCCCATCGCCCCTCCTCCCTCTGCGCCGCCGTCACCTCCTCCTCCTCGCTGGACTCGGTACCGGCCTCCTCCTCCGTCCTCCCTCCACTCTCCGCTGTACGGCCCTTCCTCGTCCCACCTTCCTCCTCCGTCCTCCTTCCACTTGCCGCCGGCCGGCCCCTCCTTGCTCCACCTTCCTCCTCCGTCCTACTCTCTTCTCCCTCCTCGAGTCGCCCCTCCTTATCCCTTCTCCCTGCTACATTTTGATTTAATAGGCTAGTTCATATGCAACATTTTGATTTAGTTGATATGATTTAGTTGATTTAGTAGGCTAGTTGATTTGGTTGATTTAGAACATTTTGATTTAGTTGATTTAGTAGGCTAGTTGATTTAGTTGATTTGGTATGCACCATTTTATTGTTATTTTTTCTGTACATGGATAGGTAGATGCTTTTGTTTTTTGTAATAAGTTATTTTTTGGCAAAATGCAGGTGCCAATTTAGTTAAATTTGCCGCTTGTTTTTTTAATCAATTATCTTAGGGAATAGGGGCCAAATTAGATGAAATGTCTTGGTAGTATTGGAAATATGCCCTAGAGGCAATAATAAATTAGTTATTATTATATTTCCTTGTTCATGATAATCGTTTATTATCCATGCTAGAATTGTATTGATAGGAAACTCAGATACATGTGTGGATACATAGACAACACCATGTCCCTAGTAAGCCTCTAGTTGACTAGCTCGTTGATCAATAGATGGTTACGGTTTCCTGACCATGGACATTGGATGTTGTTGACAACGGGATCACATCATTAGGAGAATGATGTGATGGACAAGACCCAATCCTAAGCCTAGCACAAGATCGTGTAGTTCGTATGCTAAAGCTTTTCTAATGTCAAGTATCATTTCCTTAGACCATGAGATTGTGCAACTCTCGGATACCGTAGGAATGCTTTGGGTGTACCAAACGTCACAACGTAACTGGATGGCTATAAAGGTGCACTGCGGGTATTTCCGAAAGTGTCTGTTGGGTTGGCACGAATCGAGACTGGGATTTGTCACTCCGTGTAAACAGAGAGGTATCTCTGAGGCCACTCGGTAGGACATCATCATAATGTGCGCAATGTGACCAAGGAGTTGATGACGGGATGATGTGTTACAGAACGAGTAAAGAGACTTCACTACAAAAAAAGACATATTCGTGACATTTTGGGCCGAACGAATTTTTTTTCTGTCATACATATGACACTTCTATGACGATAATTGTGACAAAACCCGGTATCATCATAGATGTGGTGGGCTCCTACTTCTATGACAAAAAATCATGACAGAACATGGGCTTTTCGTCCTGGGCGGGCCAGAGACGCAACTTCATGACATTCTTTGGGCCGTCCATGACGGAAAAAACCGTGGTAGAAGCGAGGGGGAGGAAAATTTCGGGGAGTTCCCGGTTACGGTGGGAGGTCGGGGGCCGAGCGATGCGCGTTTCTCTCGTACACATACGCGCGTGTGTGCGAGGTGTTGGCTGTAACTGAACCCGAGTGAGGCGTTGGGCTCTAACTGAACCCGAGCGATTGCACTGCAGGCTATGCGTTACTGAACCCGAGCGATCGATTGATGGCTGTTAACTGAACGTGATCGAGCAATTCCTTGGCTACTGCTGCTAACTGAAGACGATCGATGCTGCCTCTGGATGAATAGTGAGTGTTGCAGGGGGGTGGGGGTTGGATGAACAGTTCCCGGTGGGGGTGGATGAACAGGACCCCGTGGTGTTGCCTCTGGATGAACAGGACCCCGATCGATCGAGCCGGTTGGGGCTGGATGAACAGGACCCCGTGGACGGCTGGATGAACAGGACCACCCCATGGAGGGCAGGATGAACAGTAGACGGTGGAGGGGTGCACGTGGAGGGGTGGTTGAACAGAACCCCGTGGTGTGGAGGGCTGGATGAACAGTAGACGGTGGAGGAGTGGTTGCACAGTAGCCGGTGGAGTAGCGCGCGGTGGAGGCTGGATGAACAGGAGCCCGTGGAGGCTGGAGGAGGTCGACGGTGGATGAACACTAGCTCGTGCAGGCTGGAGGGGGTCGACGATGGAGATGAACAGTATCCCATGGAGTCCCGTTTTGTGGTACGCCACACCCCTCCCGATGAACATGACCCCCGTTTCGACCGTAGAGCTCCAACACAAGTCTGTTTCCTCCGTTTTGCGGTACGCCACACCCCTCCCGATCAACAGGACCCCCGTTTCGACCGTAGGAGGTCCGTTTCCTCCATTTTGCGGTACGCCACACCCCTC
>NC_041384.1:30052555-30186385 GCF_002162155.2 Triticum dicoccoides | reverse complement strand
TCCTCCGTTTTGCGGTACGCCACACCCCTCTCGATTAACAAGACCCCCGTTTTGACCGTAGGAGGTCCATTTCCTCTGTTTTGCGGTATGCCACACCCCTCCCGATCAACAGGACCCCCGTTTCTACCGTAGGAGGTCCGTTTCCTCCGTTGTGCGGTACGCCAGGCCTCGTTTCCATTGCCTCTTCCGTCCAAGCCCTCCCGATGAACACGAACACGCATTCCGTTCCGACCCATGAACACGACGACGACGCTGTTTCTCCGTTCCGACCCAGCCATGTACACGAGCCCTCGTCGTACGTATGCACAAGTAGGTGTTTGAGACCCCGCCCGTATGTACACATACGTGGCCGTATTTTCTTTCTTGCACCCTGGCCGCTGTACGTACGTGTACATGCTACGTGCGTGCCTCTACTACGACATGTGCGCGCCTCTACATCGACCAGTATGTACGTACACGTTCGCGACCAGAATGACAACGCTACGTACGCTTCGACCAGGTAGGTCCCGACTGTCAGGCACATCCTTGCCTGCGAAGATGTAGCTGGTGGGTCCCAGCAGTCAGGGGCAAATTGTTTTTTTTGCCCGGACGCACTTCCTTGCGTGAGAAGATGTAGCTGGTGGGTCCCAGCAGTCGGGGGGCCGGTGGGTCCCAGCAGTCAGGGGGGCGAATCATTTTGGTTTTCTATTTTTTTTGCCCGGACGCACTTCCTTGCGTACGAAGATGTAGCTGGTGGGTCCCAGCAGTCAGGGGGCGAATCATTTTTTTTTGCCCGGACGCACTTCCTTGCATGCGAAGGTGTAGCTGGTGGGTCCCAGCAGTCAGGTGGAACATTTTTTTCATGAAATATGGTGGCCCGTCCGGTGGGTCCCTGCTGCCAGGTGGAGGAATCATTATTTTCCGCGTAATAAGGAGGCACTACCTTGTTGCCGCCCTGGACCCAGCTGTCAGCCTCTCCACATACAGTCCATGTCCAATGGAAGTCGTTCCTTGACAACGTTGACCATGCCGCACTGAGAGAACCAGGGCGCTGGACGACGGCGAGGCCTAGGAAGGGGACGAGGCGGAGCTGGTGAAGAAGCGGCAGTGGATGCCCACGCTTAGAGGAGTATGAGGGTTCACTCGTTCGGTTTCGGTGTGAGGCTGCCGCCGCCGCAGGGCTTGGCCAGCGGTGGGAATAGTAGGGTCGGTGAGGCCTCCGTGGCAGCACAGCCGGCAACGGGAGGCAGGAGCAGGCGGCACGACCGGCGCTGCTTTGGGCGGCTGGAGCAAGAAGACCAGAGGTTGAAGATGCACTACGGCCGTTGGATGGACATCGTTCGGTCACTGCAGCTAGAATCGTTTATATTGACTAAGTTGACAAAGCCCTTGGTACGTCAACTTAGTAGGCCCACAGGTCAGCTTCCAAAATGGTGCGCCCCAGATGTCAGGGGGAGGAATCATTTTTTGGGCGGGTGAAGCTAGAATATCCGAGATTGAAGAAGCACGGCATCCGTTGGATGGACATCCAACGGCCACTGCTGCTAGAACCGTGTGTTGACTATAAGTTGACAAAGCCTTGCATACGCGTCAACTCTGTTTTTTTAGGGGACGCGTCAACTTAGTAAGGCCAGAAGTGTGTGGCATAGAACTTATAGCCCATTTGAGATTTGCAAGAATGTGTAGCCCATTTTTGAATTCTAATGGAATTTACTACAGCCCATTTATAGTTTGTTAAAAGTACAGCCCATTTCAACCAACCGTTCAAAACAGAATTCAATAAAATTTCCCACATTTTGATGGGATCCGAAATATTTTTATCCTGAAATTTCTATTCAGATTAAATAAATTTATATTACGTAAAAATCCAACGAAACATTACGCTCGCAACAATTAACGAAATTAAAATTTTCAATATCCAAAAATAATATTTTATAAAGTAATCACATGTTTGGTGCATTTTTTATAGTTACTGCCCAGTTTTTATAATTACATCCCATTTATTATTTCTTGAAGACCATTTTCTTGTTAAGCCTAATGCATCCCTCCTAGGAAAAATTTGCAGCCCAGCGGGGCGGAGAATAACAACTTGACCTTGCCTGGGTATTCCTAAAAAAAGTATAGCTGGGCTAGCCATTTTCAGCTTGAGAAAAATAATATCTGGGCTGGATATCTGGCCTGGGCTAGACGGGCCACAGCTCGCCCAGTTAATACCTGCAACGATGTTTTCGTTGTTGTTCAGAGGAGAAAAATTAATATTCTGGGTTAAACATCGAAAAACTCTGCATTGCTCACACCTCAAAAACAAAAATACTGCTCGAGCTGCTTGGTCCCAGCTGTCGGCCGCTTCTTGTGCAATTCTCTCGTTTATTGACTACTACATAGTTTGACAATGGTGTGGGACCGTGATGTCAGGAAACCAGGGGGAAGCAAAATAAATTACTCCAGCGAGCGCTTCCACCTCTGCCTCATTATCTCCCGTGGAAACCCCTTTCCTCCCTTTTTTTTGCTCGGGCAAGGACCAATGCATGCAGCACGTCCATGCAGTTATTAGGCAAGAAATAAAAGCGATTCGCATGCTATGAATTACGATGGCCTGCATGGGTAGCTAATAAGGCATCCTCTTAACTGCTGTGATTAAATGTTGTGTTTAGAAGAGAGAAATATACTTCTTTTCCACCAATCTGCTTGCACCTAGGTCGTGATGCACCTTCTAATATGACTTATTCACCTAGATGGAGGGAGTATAGTTTTATACATATATGTATATAATAAGGAGGCACATGCGTACGTGAGGCTATGGACCTGATGGGTCCACATTGTCATCCACTCCAAGTAAAGTCATCTCCTCGCCCGCGCGCGCTTTCCGCCCGAAACAGTCAGCGCCGCCCGCCCCGCTTCCCGGTGCAGGCGATTGCTCCGCCTTCAAATGACACAAGTGTTGTCCGTCCATCCATCTGCCGCCCACATTAATGATACGCGGTTGCCGAGGCGGCTACTCCGGCACCACACGTCCGTCCCTCCGCCCGCCCACCATTGCTATATCAACTGTTGCGCTGGCCATAGCCGCAGTCATCCACATCTGTTCCCTTTCTCCTGTCCACACCACTACTGCCCACCATGGCTTCCTCGTGCTCCAGCGCTCTTCGGGACGGGCGGACGACGGACCACAAGGAGATGGCAGCCATTGCTGCCGACCGGATGGCCGGCAGGCAGCCGGAGGACGACAACGTCCCAATGGAGAACATGTTAGTCGACGATCCGGCGCCAACCCCCTCCTTCGCGCCATCCTCGCCGGTGCATTGCACCATGACCATCGGTGAGGCCCGTGCCCAATATATGGACAGTGTGAGGCAGATGCGTCAGGAGCAGTTCCGGGAGGCGCAGGCCGACGCCACCTACAACCACCATCTCCTCCAGGAGCACCTGTAGGTGGAGGAGCAGATCGCCGCGGAGCTGGCGGAGCAGGAGGTGCTGCTCGACTCGTACCGCTCCGCCCGGAAGGGCCGCCTCGAGCGCTGGCGGTACCGCATGCGGGTGGCCGTGGCTGCGGCTGCCTACAAAGAGGCTAGCAAAGAGGGCGATGAAGCGGGCAAGGCGCTGTTTGGCAAGACCGAGGACGAGGAAGAGGACAATGCCGGCTCCGACGAGTCGCCGCTCCGCTGGCGTCGACGAGGCCCTGCTCCGCCGAGGCCCCGCGGCGCCATCAACGAGGCAGAGGACACCGCCGGCTCCGCCGAGGCCCCGCCCCGCCAACAACGAGGCAGAGGACATCACCGGCTCAGCCGTGGCCCCACCCTGCCGGCAACGCGGGGGAGGATTTCCACTGCTCCGCTGAGGCGCCACCCGCCGGCAACGAGATAGAGGACATTGCCGGCTCCGGCAAGGCCCCGCCCTGCTGCCAACGAGGCCGCGCCACACAGAAAATGAGGAAGAGTAGAACACGGTAGGTCGCTGCCGCTCGGGTCCAACTAAGGCCACCGCTGCTACCCTCTTGTTGAAGCCAAGCTAGGCGGGTTGACCATTGACGGCCGGTTAGCTTCTTGGCGGTGACGTGGAGTCGGGGAGTTCTACTGGACAATAACGCTGCTTCTACTTAACTACTGGTGCAGTTGGCTGACTAACACGTGGGCCCAACAGGCCACATGTTAGTTACGCAACTGCAGCTGTAGTTAAGTCACTGAAGCTTCTGTTCGGCTCAGCGGGACACAGGTGGGTAGCTTCGGTTAATTAATTATACCTCCTTTGTCACCAAGCTTCCTCCTTCGTGGATCTCATTGGCACTCTTGATGTGGAAGAAAAGGCGAGAGCAAAGGTCACACATGCTTGAGGAATTGAGGGAGGATCTGGTGCCAATATGGTACAGAAGAACTTCCAGCCCCACAAGTTCAAGAAATGGGGCAAGTTTGATGGTAAAGCAAAGTTTGATGGGAAGAACAAGGCTGTGCAACACACGAACTTCAAGAAGAAGAATGACAAGAAGAAAGGTGTTTTTCATGTGGTGATCCTGATCATTGGGCTCCTAGTTGCCCTAATCGCTATGACAAGCTAGGCCGGTTAATTAATTATACATCCAACACACCCCTTTATAGTGGAAATGTAATGAAATCCGGCATGTTTATATGAAATCCGACCATGTATGAATGAATTTATTTCGATTAGTTCGAATTCCTGTATCACTGGCATTGGATGAACATGGAAAACAATACGTACTAGCATTATTCCCAGGGTGATCACCTCGTTTGCAGCGGTTTCATATGTACTCCCTCCGGTCCTTTCTAGTCTGCACACAAGTTTTGTCTGCAGTCAAAGTATCTCTACTTTGACCAATCTTATACAAAAAAGTATGCACTTACACAATGTGCGAAGTAAAAAGGAATAGAAGGAGTACAAAGAGTTTGAGCAGCTTTTTAGCGTTTCTATACATTGCAATCAAACACACAGGCCTGGCAATCCATAGAGAACATTCAAAACAACCGATGATTATGCATCTCAGCGAC
The DNA here is from genome assembly GCF_002162155.2 of Triticum dicoccoides. NCBI lineage: Eukaryota > Viridiplantae > Streptophyta > Magnoliopsida > Poales > Poaceae > Triticum > Triticum dicoccoides. Next base: position 30,181,406 of record NC_041384.1, on the reverse strand, counting down.
TCACATGTCAGAGGCAATATTTACTTCACAACTAAAGAATAAAGAAAAAATTGATCGACGGTGCTGACACCAAAGGGCGTCCCATTCGAAAATATCAAACGCATGTCTTGCTAAAATCAATGAGCAAAATTTGACAAGGTTGTCCCATTCCAAAATATCAAATGCCTGCGATTGTGGAATGGACAGGGTTTGCCATCAATTCGGACATTGACATGGCACCTCGTGCTAAATAAACCAGCTGTTTTTTGTGCAGTTCCACCAAAATCAACCAAATTCGCGCATAGCATGTATGATTTCGCCCTTATATGTTGCAATGCCTTGAAGTTATCGGCACCTCCTTTCTTGTGGTGGAAATGAATGATTCGATGTATTCATGAACATTTTGTGTAGTTCCCATTGAAATCAAGCTGAGCACCCCTGTTTGAACAAATACAAAAAAGTGATTAGTATAGAGCAAATTGTACTATTAGTTGACAGTTTCAACAGGCACATACATGGTCCATGTAGAGCACAGTTTTGGAAAAATGGAACTCACCAGAAAGAATCCTAGAACAACAGCAAAAAAATGGAGATTTTGTCAGTCCTTCTGAGCTGAAGTTAGTTTGGTCTTGTGGGGAGTAATGTAACCATCCTTCAACTGCTCCTTCTGATGATAAGATAGACAGGGCTTCTTCATCCTGGCATAATTAGAACTAGTCACTTCACGTACTCCATATTCTTCTTCAGAGGAAGATGATCCTGTTGTGCAACGACAAGAGGACTACTAAATGCATCATTGTTTACTTGAAAAAAAGGAAAGGAAATATTTAAAACAGCACAGATGAAGCACTTCTCAAGGACAATACCACTTTTTCATGACAGTATCTAAACAGTAGCACAACACCAATAGAGATGACAAAGCTCAATCATATGGATGAAATCAGTGGGCGAGTACCAACCTTTGTCAGGAGGCTTATTGTGTACAGCATACAGATGAAGCATCTACGATGGTGGCCAAGCTTACTATATACTCCTCGATTAGTTTAATGTTCCCAACATCTTCTTGTGCAGTTCCACTAAAATATATGGTATCTTCAAAGAAGATCCTTGTTTGCACAAGTAAAGATAATTACATATTACATTAAGAGTGGCATCAAATCAGTGGCAAAACAATTGCTTGTTCCAGCCATAGCAATAAATTAAGATGCAAAACTATATCATTACTTGTGCCATCACAGTTCCAGTGCTTCATTACAGCACCGGGAGTTGATTTTTGTTTTTCTTCCCCTTGTTCTTCCCCTTCATCACTTGGTTCAATAACAAACAAGCTTCGCCTTCAATGTAAGATTTGGCATGTCAATTAGGGAGCACAAGTATAGTACTAAACTTAAATTTCTGATGAAAGTGGCAAAATACAGGCCAGCTATTGTGAAATATCCTTATCTTACCTCAATGGGATATTACGGTGCACATACAGATTCGAAGTCTTGTCTTCATTTGTGCAGTTCACTAAAATCAAGCAACATTATCGTACAAGTAGCACAACATATGAATGCACACTGCAGAATCATGTGAAAGAAGGCTAGTACTGACCTCTCATGATGCGGAATTCAAACAACTCACAAGAAGAAGATCTGAACCAAATTCGCCTTAATGGATAGGAAGTAAGATCTCCTCTTGTGCAGTTCCACTAGGATCAAGCAATCAAGCAACGTTGTCGGTGTGACATTTTGGTTGAACTGCACAAAACACTCTTAAAACAAAAGTGTTTTGTGCAGTGCAACAAAAGGTCACAATGGCAATGAGGTGAAGCAGATAACCCTGTTTACACAGAGGTTCTAAGGAAACAATTAGTGGTCAATAACGGTGGATGACACAGAAGCCAACAAAAAGAAGCATCTACCTTATCTAAATGGGAAAGAAAGCAAGACAGTAGCATTTCTGAAACGGTGGCATTGATTAATATTAACATAGATATTATATTAACAATAAAATTCGTTAAACATGTAATTTGCTTTTAACTGTGGCATTGCATCAATTTTGCAACGGCATTATTAGAGGGTGTTTGTTTACAGGGACATTTTGGTGTAGGGACTAAAAAAACTCTGTGTCAGTCCGTGTTGGTCCCAGTTTTGTTATCAGATGCCTTTCCCTATGTGAGCGCCGCAAATCTAGTCCTGCTCAAACTCTACAGCCTTGTCCCTTCCTTTCCTTTTTGAACTAGTACTTTCACCCCTTCCTTTCCTTTTCGAACCACGTCCTAGATTTATGCGATACAACTTTCCCCAACTTTCCCCATTCCTTTCCTCTTTGAACCACGTCCTAGATTAATGCTATACAACTTTCCCCCTTCATTTCCTCTTTGAACCATGTCCGAGATTCATGCTATATACAACTTTTCCCACTCCTTTCCTCTTTGAACCGCGTCCTAGATTCATGGTATACATGCAGCTAGAGCAATGCATGTGGAGTAAGTAAATTATACCTTAAGGTTCTTGGGGCGTGGTTCGGCGGGCGACGGGACGGTGGCAAAGAAGAAGGGGTCGGAGGCCCTCCCGAGCCGCCACTGGGTGGAAAGTGAACAGCTGCGCCGGTAGTCCCTCGCCGACGGCGACAACGTTAAGCCTCCTTCACTTCCCGGCGGACGGATCCTGCCGGCTCTTTGAGCAGCAGCGAGGGGAGAGAGAGGCCAACGAAGTCTTGTTTAGATATGGAGAGGGAGAGAGAGAGTGTGAAGAGAGCAACTACAAGCGCTGAGGCTCCAGCGGGAGAGGGCGAGAGAGTGTGAGGAGAGCAACTATAAGCGTTGAGGCTCTAGCGTGTATATATATACTAGAGAGAGAGTGTGAAGCGTGCAAACCCTAGAAAACATTTTGACCAGTCAAAGAATCCTCCTGGCACAAATGATGGTCAAGTGTAGTTATCGAACCCGAGACTTCAAGTTTGATGAGCGAACAGGCTAACCAGCTACACAAACCTCCCGTTATGTTCAACGAGAGGGAAATAACCTTTTTATACATTCCCGAATCCTTATTATAGCATGCACACAAATTTTTGGCACTTGTATTCGACTTAAGTTAGTGTGCCACCGTATCTCATATACTTACTACTCCCTCCATCTAGGTGTAATAAGTCACGTTAGAAGGTGCAACGGGACCAAGGTGCGTGCGTGTGCGCGCGTGTGTGTGTGCGTGTGTGTTTAACACCATGTGTGTGTTAGAGAGAGCGACAGATAGGCCTACTCCTATAGAGAGATGTTATGTAGTGTACGATTTTAGCCGCGAGAGTCGGTGCATCCTCTCGTTTCCGGCCGTGTCCGGTAGGGACATGCGGACAGCTGCCACGGCCGCTCCTGACCAGCCTGGCCCACCCAAAGCCCCTCCATCGCCCGCGTGCGCTTCCCGCCCGAAACGGTCAGCGCTGCTCCAAATAATCGGTGCCGCATTCATGCCCATGCAGAGCGGACGCGACCTCTCACTGGCGCAAGAGTGATGGTTGCTTCGTCCGTCCAACTTACTGCTGGGTCTATGTGATTTGACGTCTCATTGGTCTTTATTACTGAGGTCATAGGACTGCTGGATGTCCCACGCTTTTGGCGAAAGGAGGTATACCTACTAGATTACAAGTTTCTCCATTCTTATAGTGGAGGCGTGCAAGAGCAGTGAAAACACGCAGGCTCAGTGATCCGCATGTGGTTCATGGTGAAATCTCTACAAAGACTTATATTTACGAACGGAGGAAGTAGTAGTATAGTACGTACTATAATTTATCAGCGAGATAAATTTGTACAATGCTATGAAGCTACTAGCTTCTGTTACATGTATCTTGCGTCCAAGCTTGCCTGTTGCAACATTTCATCAAATACAAAGGAGACTAACATGCATGCTATTGCATCTCAATGATTGACAGATCATAGCAAATATGTACTCCCTCCGTTCCAAAATAAGTTTCTCAACTTTGTGCAAACTTTGGTACAAAGTTGTACTGCTACTAAAGCTGACACTTATTTCGCAACAGAGGCAGCTAAAGAAAAAACGATCCATGCAGTCCCTAGCCCTTGAACAGTGAACCCGGACCAGGCTTCAATTTGCTGGCAACGTTTGAGCTTCCTAATAAATGAAGTTTGCAACCGTTTGACCATCGGATCATTTTGTGCAGTTTCACCAAAATCGAGATGAGCATCCCTGTGGCAAAGAAATTGAACAAGCGTGATTAGAATAAGATTACTGGGACTAGTTGATGAGACATAAATTCATCACAAATACAGTACATAGAAGCCAGTAGAGGTATGTGCGGGGTAAAGAAGTAGAGAAATATCCACAGGGAGTGATGTGGGCAGATGGAGCAGTGGTGCAAGCCGGATGTAAAGGGAGTTGTACCTGAGGGATGTAGCTCAACCTTGAGGAGGGCGGCGGGAGGTGGCAACTGCCCACGTCGCGGGAGTGAGCAAGGTACGAAGGCAACCTCACCGGCTTTGTGAGAGAGAACGGCGGGGACCCCTGATCGGGACGTGCCGATAGTGGTTTTTCACCGTCGGCAACGGCCACCACATCTACACTAAGCATCCACCCCTTCCCCAAGCGGACATGATCCGCCGGGTTGTTAGAGATGTGGCCACAGTCGGTTTGTGCGAGAGAGTGTGAAGAGAGCAACCCCAGCAAGCAACCGTGTAGGCTGGCCCGTCCTGACTATGTATATAGTGGAGCGGTTTCCTTTTCTCTCCATATGAACCTATCATATTGCGTACGTGCCACTGAACAAAAAAACTTTCTTTATAAATGACGCGGCACCTACTACTCGTTCTCCTATAACCTTGCGCTTGGCATATCCAAGATATTAACCTTGTGATTGGCTCTTTGCCTCTTCGGGAAGTCGAGCAATAATGGTAGTGCAGTATATATCATTCTGGCTATATGAGACCGAATGAATTGCTGCACGTCCACCACGTGGGCGAGGGTCGAGGGGCGAGGGAGAGTGCTACATATGGAGCAAAATGAGTGAATCTACACTCTAAAATACGTCTATATACATCAGTGTTTGGAGTATGTACTAGTAGTTCATATTGAAATCTACTAAAGGACATATATATTCCAAACAATATGATAGTATAATCTCTATAACCAAGGTAGTAGGGACGAGGAGGAAACGGAGGGAGTAGTAAAATTTTCTCCTCGGGCTGCGAGCCACCGCGCGCGTGGGCGAGGGAGCGGGCGTAAGGCGTGGCAAGCAAGCTTCACCTCATCCTGCGAGCCATCGCGCCCGTGGGCGGGGGAGACAACATACTAAGCAAGCTTCTCCTCGTTCTGCGAGTTAACAGGACACATCAAAAATACTCTAGTGTATAGAGCCTAGCCTCTAAGGAAGGCCCCACATGGTTTGCCTCTTTTTTTAACATAACACGTCAAGTCGCAATTTTTTTGTTCACCCTTGGTAGACGATCCTCCCTCCACCAAGTGGGCAACCAGTACAAGTGCCAAATTACCACGTGGGCTGCCTTTTTCATACAGAAATGAGCTCCACTGTGTACCCGCGCAGGTGTGGTTGGGAAAGAGACGGGAGTACGTGCGCCGTGCATGCACCTCTTCTCTTCGTGCACATCCCCCACCTACGTGGGGTGTGTGTGAGAGATACAAACCGCGTTCATGAGTGTTTTTTGTTTTGGGGTGGGGGTTGATTTCGTGAATTATTTGTGGGAATATGTGTCGATGACATCTCAAACAAAATTTTGCATGCAATGTGTATGTGAAATGGAGACCTATCCATATCATACATAGAGGGTCGGGTAATCCACAGAAGAGAGGGAGGGGTCATAGCTATCGATAGAGTCAAAGAGAGGATCAAGTGGGTGGGTGCGAGATCGATGAAGAGAGCCATCGAAATTGTTTGTGTGTACAAGTCAAAGATATAGGGCGACTAGCCTACCGGAACGTTATTGGGCACATGTCAAGTTTGTGTGTGGCAGGGAGACATGACTAGAGCGCTCGATGTATCGGTGTGTGTGTGGGGGAGGGGGTGGTGGGAGGGGTAGGCAGAGGCCTAACTATAGATGTAGAACGACTCGTATATGTGTTGAGAAGGAGAGACCAAGCTATGTCTTGAGGGAGATAGGTCGACATCCATACATAACTGAAGGACGGGAAATATGATGGGACAGAGACAGAGAGAGGAGGGAGAGAGGGAGGGAGAGGAAGGTAGAGGGGTAGAGTGCTGGATGGGTGATGGAGTTGCTTCTCGAAGATGGTGGGAGAGGCCTACTAGACAAACTAAGGGTGGAACTGCAATGTTATCAATAAGAGTGGGGATGTGTTTCTGTGTGTGCCTGTGCGTGATAGATCTGTCGGGACGCATCCATGGATGATGAAGGGGAACCATGTGTTTGGTAAGCAAAACTAACTAGATCGGTAGATCAATTGTTGTTTGTCGGAGGAAGGGAGAGACACAACTAATGAGGTAGATCGATTGACGTGTGGGTAAAAACGAGTTATAAGGACCTAGCTAGCTATATGTATAGCGAGAGATCGGTCGGTGTACGTCCATTTGTTAGAGGCAAATAAGGCCCAGCGAGACGGATAGACAGAGAGAATGGAGCTAGGAGGTGGTGAGAGACGTCCAACTACTAGCTAGATAGGGGGAGGAGTGTGCGGTTGTGAGAGCGATGAAAAGAGGGGCGAGAGTTTACACGTGTGTCTGACCGTGTGAGAGACACGAGGCAAGGACACATAAAGGAGGAGATTGATGATGTGTTTGTATGTTGTAGGCAGGCACCGGTGGACAGGTTTATCAATCGGTGTCTGTCGGAAAGGACTTGTGGAGACTCTGGGAGAACGACCTAAAGAAAAAAATGAATGTGCCAGGTGGATAGAATGCCGAGTGAGGGGGAGGGTGAGGAGGGCATGTGCATGCACGAGAGAAAGTTAGTGGTAGCTACAAAGGTTAGAGGATTGTGTGGGTGTAAGAGACTAACAAAGATCATAATTTGATATGAAAGTGTATTCATATATTTGAGTAGGAGATCATAGTGTTTTAAACATTGCATGCATGAATATAGCGGTGATACACGTGCTGTGCACATGTTATACCATAATGTGATACTGCATGGCGTTTGCAGCTCACAGCTAAATGCCGAACAATCTAAACCATACTATACATCAAACAATCTCACATTTTATTTGAATTTGTGATAATGTGTGGCGTTCGCAGCTTACAACTAAATGTCAAACAATCTAAACAATACTATATATCGAACATTCTCACATTTTATTTGAATTTGTGGTAATGTGTGGTGTTTGCAACTCACATCTAAATACTTGTAGGCGTAGGGGGCGGGGCACCATACATAATGTGACAAACACATTATACATATGAGACATGGTTTAGATTATGAAGATCTAGCTAGAGCTAGAAATGTAATGTGATTTGAAATCAAAATAAAGTGGATTCAAAATATCTAGTTGGAGTTCATATAGGAGTACACATAGTTCATATGTATCTCGACACTAATCATGTGGTGTGCTGTGAAGATAATACACAAACGATGGTTTAACTTGACAATACTGATGATTGTAGATCTTATTAAAACAGAGAAACGAATTCAAATGCTTTGACTTCACAACAATCATTACTATAGATCTTATTCAAATAGAGAAACACATTCAAATTTAGTTCATATTGAACTTGTAGTATATACGTTTGGAATGCACTAAAACGTTCATTTGAGTAGTAGGTTGCATGCATTATACACGTAGCGAAATATTTTAATTGAACAAAACATGAATTCAAAGTTTTGAATGACATTTGTAGGGCGCATTGATTTGGGACAGTACACGTTAGGCTTGTCCGCAAATTTCAACCCGCTCCTTGTTAGCCCGAAATATTTAAGAAATATCTTTGTCTCGTTGTGCTCCGACAACTCCCTCCATCTCAACCCGCGCCTTGCTATTCCAAAATTACAACGCGCGCGAAAACTCCCACCTCCTGTGAAATCCAGACATGCGAAATGCCTGTGGTACCCCTGAACCAAAAGAACCGCCTCAAATCGGTGGGGGTACTTTCGTAACTTACCCCACATTTCGGACAAGCGCGTCTCTAAGCCATGGTTCCCCACTGCCATCCCATCCGCCCACCCATTCGTACATCAAGGCCGCGAAAACCCGCGACGAAACCCCACACCCTACTCCAGCCGCCACCAGCCGGAGCCTCTTCCCCGATGACCTCGTCCACAGCAACACCTCGACGTCCCTCATCCACCGTACCGGATGAGGATCCGTCGTCGGTCTCATCGTCCCGCCGGTTCAGCCACCCCGTCCTCCACCTCCAAGGAGCTGCCCCGATGTTCCCCTCGTCTTTCGCGCCACCTCCATTCCCACACTGCCGTCTTCACCCGCACCACCGGAAGAGCATCATCATCACCGTTTCCTTGGATGAAGCTGTGGCCTAATCGGCGCCACCAAAGAGGTTGTACACTAATCGCCGCATTTTCTTCTTGATTCGATCTCACGGTGTTGCCGGCGCTCGGTCCCGAGCCGACATGGCGTGGCTCCATCCACGGAGGCGTCGCCGGCCATTTCCTCCACGACGTCGCTCCCTCGGCGGCGACGTCCACATCAATAGGACCTGTTGTTGCTTTAGCTCTCGCTCGCGCTGCTGCTCTGCTCTTGCTCTCGGTCCCCTGCCTAGTCTGCTCTTGCTATTGCTCTTGCTCGTGCTGCTGCTCTTGCTCTTGCTCTTGCTTGCGATGTTGCTCTGATTTAGCTACACTTCAGTCGACTGAATCGACTTTTGGGTCAGTCGATTTTTAGGTGGTGGGGGGGCTCGCCGGGGTGAAGGAAGAACCAGCCGCAGTAGGGAGGGGGGCTCACCGGAGAGATACCCCACTATCTATCTTAGGGTTCAGGATGGGAGCGGTGGTCGCCGGCGGTGGCGGGGCGTTGGTGGGGCGGTGGCGTGGGGATCGCAGGAGAAAAAGCTCAGCACGGGGTGGCCTAGAGGGATGGCCGGGGTGGCGGCGGACCGGTTGTGGGGAGTGTTTTCGAGGCGGGCGGGGTGGCGCACCGCAGGCCACGGGCGGCGGGGGGCTGCTGTTTGGCCGGCTCAGGGGGGTGTAGGTTGAAGATGAACCGCAGGCCCTTGATTTAGAATCCAACGGCTGCAAAATCAACTGACCAGAGATGAAAAAGTCAGTCGACCGACGTGTAGCCTCACCTTGCTAGTGCGTTCATTTTTGACAGTAAAATTCAGTTTCAACAGCAAAATTCAGTTTCGACAGTTAAGTTCAGTTTCGACAGTTAAGTTCAGTTTCGACAGTTAAGTTCAGAGATGAGCGGCTGATGTATTTTACATCTAGCACTTTGTGGTTATGTATTTTACGTCATGTATTGGAGATGCTATTAGAATTCCACTCAGGTTAACGTTGTTCGTTGTCTCTCTTGTCCTGCTTCAGCTTCAGCGTCGTACAACTCAACGGAGCTGCTCCAACGACGAAACCCTCCATCACAGCGGAGCAGTGCCTCGGGCTCCATCTCCAGAAGCCTAAGATCGTCTTCCCCTCCTCCAACAGCCAAGTCAGCCGGAGCATCCTCACCGGCCAACCCAATCACGCTGAGATCGACATGGCTTCGCCAAAGAGGTTCTACACTTGTTGCATCTGTTTTTTACTCTATATGTTATATATATTGTCCACTTAGCACACGGATTTGTTCCTTTAGTGTCTCCTTGAAAGAAAAAAATGTAGGAATTTTAATTTTCACTTGTCCTCCTTTTCAAATTCCTATTCATGAAGCACAAGACTAAGAGATAGTAGCATAATAGCATTATAACCGTACATTTTCTTGTGGTTTGACTTAATGTCACCATGCTTCTTTGCATCCTGTGATCTTCCAATTGTTGTGAATCAAACACCCAGATTGGCAGAAATCATGTGTTCTTAAATTCTCTGTTTTGCACGTGCATTCCTATCCTATTCCTGTCTATTTCCTATCCCTGCATTGTTGGAATCCTCCAATTCAAACGAGCCCTTACATAATTACTTCTCTTACAGATAGCTATCAAAGAAAACCTTTCGTGGTTTGTCCCGCTCCTGCTGCGCCATCGTCCACCCCAGCTCAGCTGCTCCAATGACAGAAGGGTCCAGCACAGCAGGGATCCGGCCTCCAAACTATCTTTCGCCGCCTCAGATCTTCTTCCCCGCCGCTGGCAGCCATGAAAACTGCACTACCATCATCAACCGAGCAGATGACCTCGAGGACTACACGGGTCTGCAAGAGAGGTCTTACTCTTTTGTGTCTGCTTAATGCATCGCTTAATATTACATGCTACTTTATCGTCCTGTTCACCGATTAGACTCTGAGTCGGCTCCAAACTAATGGTCAAACTTGAGTTTTTAAATGGTTGTGGGGTACATATTGGGGCCGCTATCAATAGTATGTATCTACTATCTGGTTAATCTCCGGTGTCTACTATGAGTTTCATGTTGGGTGGGAAACAAACAGTAAAGAAGCCATTATCTGTATTTTTTAACTGAAGCCATTATCTGCCTGCTATTATTGGTTTTGGGTCTATCCACAGGTTGCTACCATCACTCTGGATTTCTGCATGCACTCCTTACATAATCTCACTATGTTTTATTCCTATGCATGACATTTATTGTAAACAATAAAACTGAACATGTAGAGCAAAAGAGAAGAGCCTTGCGTGGCAATAAAATTTCATGCAGACGTCGCTCTGTGGTACGCGCGAAGGCAGCCCCCCTCCACGCATTTCGGATTGTAATCGAAAGGAAGATATCTGTTTTGAGGGGGATTCAGAAGGAGAAGACAACTCCTATTTACCCCCTGAGGTCTTCGCTCTAACTTGGCATGCTGATGTTGGTTATATCATGCATATGGTGTCTTGCATTGCTTACTTTATACATCAAATATGTCATCTGCTTAGTTTAGACATCCTTTGTGCGAATGCCATCTGTTTACTTTATTCATCGTTTATGTGAATTATGCAACGCCATCTTGTTTAGCCAGGCATGATGTCAAGACCCCGATTCCAAGCCACATCGATCTAGCCGGTAACACCTCATATCACTTTGCGGCCTCACGCACGGTATCCCACGGGTGTCGCCTTACCATGGCCCGGGACCGTTTGCGCCTTTTGGCTCACGTATATGATAGTGTCGCTAGCATCCATATGACAGAGAACCCGGGCCGACATGGCTAGTCGTGAACCCAAAGCGACACAGAGCTATGGAGACAGGCATACATGAATCACATCAAGCATGTCGGTCATCAGCGAGTGATTCTGGGCTGTAGCACTGGGCTAACAGGACTCCGGGGAACCCGGGCTGTTGCAGGCTAGGCAGGACTCCGGAAGTGGCACGAGTTAATGAGTCCTCCTGAGTGGAGTCAGCATAGATACCCTGAAGATACCCTTGCGCTCCCGGAAGTGAAGCTGGCATGTAACGGAAGTCGGTGTTCCGAAGCAGGCCAGTCCGGACTCGCATGATGGTCATCATGGAATAGGCAGCATCCTGCACAGCCATCTCAACAGTAACCCCGAGTCCATAAGAACAGTGAAGGGGCTCGGTAGATCCAGGATAAGAAGGAAATATCATGACGGTGCAGAAATATTGGCTTTGATTAAAATCTCGGAATTGCTCTTCGACGGTGTATTTGGGATACCAACGGTAACCCGTCTCGATCATTACCCGGACTAACATAGTAGTATGACCGGGCACATCGAGGCACCGGGTCAGGCGAACCACTTGGTTTTGAGCATGGTTGGCCATCTGAAAGCACAACCACAATGCAAAGACGTTAGAATTTCTAGGGAAAATTGGACAGCATAACAGTTGTAAATGCTCAGAAAAAGATTTGAGACATCCACAACAGTTCGCAATACCACTCAACAACATCATATCAAGGTTCTGATCCAATTAGCAACATACTAAAATAGTAGAAACTGAACTGGGGCTTGTAACAATAATCCTATAAGCTACTACGGATTAGTAACACGTGAACCTGATAGAAGAACAGAGCCTAGTCCTTAACCCACGTTGAATGAGAAGAGAATGACTCAGATCAGAGGCATAGGGTAAAGGAGTAAAAGAGCCTTCCGTTCCCTCCCACAATCAATTCCCCTACATATAACTAAAGCATTTCTAGACTCGACATCGACCAGTTTGGCTCAACGAACCTACAGGCAGTCCGGCTCTGATGCCAACGCTGTCAGGACCCCCATTCCAAGCCACATCGATCTAGCCGGTAACACCTCATATCACTTTGCGGCCACACGCACGGTATCCCACGGGTGTCGCCTTACCATGGCCCGGGACCGTTTGCGCCTTTTGGCTCACGTATATGATAGTGTCGCTAGCATCCATATGATAGAGAACCCGAGCCGACATGGCTAGTCGTGAACCCAAAGTGGCACAGACCTATGGAGACAGGCATACATGAATCACATCGAGCATGTCGGTCATCAGCGAGTGATTCCGGGCTGTAGCACTGGGCTAACAGGACTCCGAGGAACCCGAGCTGTAGCAGGCTAAGCAGGACTCCGGAAGTCACCGCGTGACATTTCCCTGAAGGGACAGACATAGGAACGAAGTGAAACACATGCCTGCCAGTCAAGTGTCCTGAACAGTAGTGCTGGGCTAGCAGGACTCCGATGAACCGGGCTGTAGCGGACTACTATGGATCGAGGAACACTAGACTACATTTCCCCATAAGAAAGGCTGCCAAGGATAAACAACTATATTGTCGGATCCCACTCATACCAAGCATTTCAATCATACACACAATATGCTCGATATGAGTACATACAACATGGCATCACAACAAAACTCTACAACTCAAGTACTTTATTTAAAGGCTCCAGAGAGCCATACATAATATGTTCATACAGATAGGGGTCACATGACCCGAAACTCAAATCATACAATCATACAAGAACAAGCAGAAGCAACTAGTCTGAGTACAGACACTAGAAAGAAAGAAGGCTTCTCGAAGCCTGATTATCTACATAGGGCCCTCCATGGCCAGGATCACCACCTGGGTGGCTAGTCACTCATCGACATCAAGGTCTACATAAAACCCATCGGAGAGGGCGGTGTTGTCGTCTGAAAACAATAAATAAGCAAACATGAGTACAAGGTACTCATCAAGTCTTACATCAGAACCTACTATACATGCTCATTCTCAAGAAGGTGCTGGGGTTATTGCAGCAAGCCAGCTTTGACCCTTGGCTAAGCTATTCTACGGAACTTCACTAGTAAAATAGTTTTCGCACACGAGTCCACTACTCACCAACACAATACTCCACCAGGGATTCTCCCTCGTCATCCTACGAGAGGGCCATCCTCGGTACTCACACTTATCTTGAGTCTTTTAGTAGTATCCATTAACTTGTCTATGAACTGTATAGGCAACCAAGTAGTCCTTTACCATGGACGCGGCTATTCGAATAGTTTCATACCCTGCAGGGATGTACTTCGTCATACACGCTTTCACCACTTACCGCCGTTTACACGACATGTACTCGGCAACCTTCAAGCGGAAGACCAGCGAGGGTGTCAGCCACGGCCTATCTAAACACCTAAGTCTCTAGTCCAGGTTTATCGCCTATCCAGGTTCCATCCGCAGGGAGTCCGGCCGAGGTTTCCACATACGGCCCCAAACGATGTGAATAGGGTTCCCGAGACACCAAACGGGTGACTCGGTGCACCGTGCACGGTGTATCTACCGCAACATAGCCCACCCCTAGGGTCAGCGCTACGCACGGCCGCCAACACATAACCTACAAGCACCAGAAACTATTTGCAACTCCTGGATAGAGTACTAGGGTGATTAAGAAGCCGAGAGGGTCCATTGGTTTCGGGCCCTGTAAGTGCATCTAGTGCCACCCCTAGTTGGTTTTGGAGTATTGACGACAAACCTAGTTGAGGGACTAATGTGTTTGTGAGAATTGCAGGAAAACACAGGTAGAAGTCCCTCATTGATTCGGTTTTACTACCAGAGATGACCCCTAAAAATGTATGAAGACATTGAAGACAAAGGTGGTATATGAAGATATTCACATTGAAGACTATGACAAAAGAAGACACGTTATGAAGCTTATGGAACTCGAAGACTTAAATCTTTCGTAGTTCTTTTTCTTTTGTGTTGAGTCATAGGAACCACCGTACTGTTAAGTGGGGTCCAGGAGAACCAGTCAGAATGACTGAAGTAATGCCTAAATCAAAAACCTATGTCTTCGAGTGAAGACAATGAGAGTGAATCTTGTCCAGAGCCGGACAAGTCAGCTTTGCTTGTAGCCCAAGTAAAGTTGCCATGAGAGTTCGAAATCTGACCGTTGAAACACGAGTCAGTTCCTTAGTGACACAGGGTCATTTCAGACAAATCAGGTCGGGTTGCCAAGTGGCTATAAATAGCCCACCCCCACAACCATAAACGGTTGGCTGCTCAGATTTCAGTGCATGGCTTTTGTCGTTTGAGAGCAACCCACCTCGAAGCCTTTGAGAGAAAAATTCCTAGTGAGGAGAAAAGCCCTAACCACCCAAAGCCAGAGTAAATTGGGCATCACTTAAATCTTCGTGTCTGTGTGATCTGAAGACTTATTACACTTGAGGACTGTGAATCCTCCAGATGGTTAGGCGTCACGTTCAGAGCATCCAAGAGACATTGTGGATTTCCAGAGAACGAAGTCTGTGAAGGTTTGGGAGTCTACCTTGAAGACTTACCAGAGTGATTGGGCGAGGACTAAGTGACCTTAGATCAAGGAGAATACGGTGAGGACTTGGTGTCCTGAACTGTGTGTTCAGGACTGGGTGTCCGGGACTGTGTGTCCTAAGGTTTAAATACCTAGCCACTCCAACCAGACGTATGGTTGTCACATCAACTGGAACTGGTCCAACATATCATTGTCTTCAACGAGTCACTGGTTTTATCTTCACTTCCTTCTCTTACTGTTACTCATTGTGAAGCCATTGCATGCTTGCTTTATCTTTTTGTCTTCACAACGTGAAAGTATGATCTGTTTGGCTTCATAACTTCTTCCTAGCTGATCCTTATTACACTGAAGCTGTTTGTCATTGTGCCTTGACTCTATTGAATACATGACCATGGCTGGCCTAGTGTAATCTAACTTCCGCTGCATAGTAATAGGCATACTCTTCGCTGTTTGTCTTCATAACTCTCATGTTTTGAAGACTTTCATAAAAATCGCCTATTCACCCCCCCCTCTAGTCGATATAACGCACTTTCAATTGGTATCAGAGCAAGGTGCTCCCTTGTTCTGTGTGATTCGGTTTAACCACCTGGAGTTTTAGCTATGTCGACTGCAGGGATAATCAAAGTCTCCGCTGCGTGCCCCGTCTTCGATGGAACTGAATATCCCTACTAGAAGAATAAGATGTGCATGCATCTTGAAGCCATTGACGTCGACCTATGGTATGTCATCGAGAACGGTGTTCCCAAGGCTGGAGAAGGTGTCACTGCTGCTGATGTCAAGAAGTTCACTCAACTGGACTCTACTGCCAAAAATATCATCTGTGGTCATCTGACAAAAGGACAGTATGGCCGTGTGAGTGCTTTGAAGACATCCAAGCTGGTCTGGGACTGGCTCTCCAAGGTCAAGGAAGGCGTCTCAACCTAGAGAGATCAAAGAATCAGTGTTCTTCGCAACCTCTTCAGCCGCTTCAAGCGAAATGACAATGAGAATGTCCAACACACATTTGACCGGCTCACTGACATCACAAATGAGCTTCAAGCCCTCGGCGCCACTGAGATCACCAAACATGAAATCGTCAAGACGCTGCTGAGACCACTTGATAGTTCGTTTGACATCCTGGCCCTGATGATTCAAGAACGTCCTGATTTCAAGACACTCGATCCGTCTGACATACTTGAGAGGCTCAACACACATGAGTTTCAGCTTTCTGAGAAAAGAGATATCTATGGTCAAAACTATGGGCGAACTCGTGCCTTGAAGGCAAAAGCTGTTTCCTCATCTGAAGAAGAATCTGACTGCAGTTCTGATGATCCTGAAGACATTGGAAGAGAACTTGCAATGCTAGTGAAGAAGTTCCAGAAATTCACCAAGAAGAAAAGCTTCAGAAAATCTTCACGATCAAGCTCAAGGAATGATGAAGCTTCTGCTCATGACTACAAGAAGAAAACATTTCACAAGTGGAAGAAAACTGGACACTTCATCTCTGAGTGTCCACAATGGGACAATGAGAACAGAAGAAAGAAGAAGAGCAAGGAATATGATTCTGACGACAAGAAGAAGAAGAAATACTCAAAGTCTTCTTCCAAGTCTTCTTCAAAGTCTTCATCACACAAGAAGAGCTCATCTGGCAAGGCACGTGCGTTTGTTGGCAAGGAGATGGATTCAGAGGAGGAGTCCGCATTTGAGGAGGCAAAGGTGGAGTCTGAGGAGGAGTCTGATTCTGGCATTGCGAGTCTGGCTACAGCATACGTCGCCAAGTCCATCTTCAACACTGAAGACAATGACTGCATCACCGACACCGACGCAAATGACAAGAACGACTCCACTCCTACCTACTGCTTCATGGCACGCGGTGCCAAGGTAAACACACGCACTACTCGCTATCAAACATATAGTGACGATGACTCTGACTGTGATTCAAAACCCAGCTACAAAACACTTGCTAAAATTGCAACTGAACAACAGAAAGCTATGGAACATATTCAAAAACTGTTAGACAGAAGCGATGATCTGTTGGGTGCTGAAATGACTCGATCTGAATCCTTAATTGAAGACATAAAAAACCTTCACGATAAGTATCAGGAACTTGAAGATGGTCTTGATACTCTCTCAACAACTCATGAAAAGCTTTCCTATGATTATCTTCAAAGGAAGCAAGAACTTGAGAAATTGAGAGCGGCTCATGAAGATCTTCAAAAGGAAAACGAGTCACTTCGCGCCGAACAGATCAGTCCCGCTCAGGAAGGATTTGAACCACCATGTCTTAAATGCATTGAGCGTGATAATGCTACTTCTGTTGCTGAATGTTCCACTGCTACTACTGTTCCAATATCTTCAACTGTTGATGTGGTAACTAACCCCTCTGCTGAGGATACCACTACTATTGCTGATGAGAATGCTAGGTTGAAGACATTGCTTGAAACAGGGATGTACAAAAGTCTTAAAGGACATCAGACATTATGTGATGTCCTCAAGAAGCAGATTCTGAACCAAAACCCTAGGAAAGAGGGTGTTGGGTTTGTGAGGAAAATAAATGCAGATGGCTCTTACTGGAAACCTGAGCAGTACCCAAAACCACATGGGTTGCTGCAAAGGAACTTTCAGCAGATCCATCCAATTTATCTGGCTTCACTTGTGCTAACCCCATTATTATTGATGAATCCTTTGGTGCAAACTATAAACTGTTTAAGAATCAGAATGGTGAAGTGTTTGCCAGGTACATTGGTACTAACTGTAGGAATGGACCACCTATGAAGAAGATCTGGGTTCCGAAAAAGTGTCTGGAAAATCTTCCTGTGAATTTCTTCATGACACCTCACTTGAAGAAGACAAACATCAGACCAAAGGCTTCATATGGTCCAAAGGCTTCATACAAACAGAGGACTCACCTGAGTCACACTAACGCAAATGTTTTGCAGGGAAACCATACTCAGGCATATGAATATGAGAGCGGTTCTTCGAATCGTCATGTTCATATGACCAAAAATTATTCTGCTTATTCCTATGAGTATTATTGTCCACCTGCTAGACTGTTTGCTAAGGCTTCAAAGCCAAAATTCTCAAATGCTGCACTTAGACTTATTGCTTCTAAGGCACCCTTGAAGATGTGGGTGGTTAAGAAAGCTTAACTCTCTTTTGCAGGGAAAGGTCTCCAGCAGAAAAACAAAATTGTCTGATGCTATTGCTGGGGACCTTAAAAATCTTGTAGGGCGCAAGACAAAATGACCGAATGGCATCATTACGTACTTCGTTCCTGAATCACATGCCACTCTCCCTATTAGTCCTAATTTGGATCTAAGTTTTCATAACCCACTGGTTCGTCGAATGTTTTTGCTTCACAATTCTCTTCGTGAAGCCTATCCCCCTAACTGCACTGTAGGGTACGACACCAGCGACTTCAAAGTCTTCAGAATGGATTATTGACATTGGGTGTACAAATCACATGACTGGCAAAAGAAGCCTTCTTATGGACTCAACCTTATGTCCATCCGACAAGAGCCACATCACATTTGCTGAGACTGGTAAAAGTAAGGTATTGGGTCTAGGTAGAGTTGCAATCTCAAAGGATCAACACATGGATAAAGTCATGCTTGTTGAATCCCTTGGCTTCAACTTAATGTCTGTCTCAATGCTTTGCGATTTGAATATGATTGTAATGTTTGGAAAATATCGTTGCTGGTACTAATGGAATCTGACAAGTCTCTAGTGTTTGAAGGGTATCAGAAAGGTGATTTGTACGTGGTAGATTTCTCAGCAGGGCCACAACTTGCAGTATGTCTTCTTGCAAAAGCTTCAGAATGCTGGCTTTGGCATCGGAGGCTTGGGCATGCTGGCATGAGGAACCTCCACACCCTTGCGAAGAAGAAGCATGTCATAGGCATCGAGGGCATCAAGTTCAAGAAAGATCACTTATGCGGTGCCTGTGAAGCAGGGAAGATGACAAGGGCAAAACATCCTTCGAAGACAATCATGACTACTACACAACCCTTCGAACTGCTCCACATGGATCTTTTCGGTCCCACTCACTACTCAACTTTTACTACTTCTACTTGCCTCTATGGCTTTGTCATTGTTGATGATTACTCTAGATATACTTGGGTGCACATAATCCTTTATAATACTGAAGTGCAGGATGTCTTCAGATGCTTCGCCAATCGAGTTATGAACAATTTTGGCGCCAAAATAAAGCACATCAGAAGTGACAATGGCACTGAATTCAAGAACACTGGCCTTGATACATATCTTGATACCTTGGGCATCACACATGAATTCTCAGCTCCGTACACGCCACAGCAGAATGGCGTCGTCGAACGCAAGAACAGAACACTCATTGAGATGGCCAAAACAATGCTAGATGAATACAAGACTCCAAGAAAATTCTGGACTGAAGCCATTGATACTACATGCCATACAATCAATCGTGTTTATCTTCACAAGCTTCTGAACAAGACATCTTATGAACTCCTAACTGGCAAGAAGCCAAACGTCAATTACTTCAGAGTATTTGGAGCAAGGTGCTGGATCAAGGACGCACACCACACCTCAAAGTTTGCACCAAAAGCACATGAGGGCTTTATGCTTGGATATGGAAAGGATTCACACTCCTACAGAGTCTTCAATCTCTTCCATTACAAAGTGGTTGAAACAGTGGATGTGCGGTTTGATGAGACAAATGGTTCACAAAGAGAGAAACTGCCAAATGTTCTAGATGAAGTTCCAGCTAGTGGATTAATCTAGCTTATGGGAACTGGAGAGATTATACCTTCTGAAGCTCATCGTGAAGAAGAACTTATCATCTCAGCACCTGATCAACATGAAGACATTGCTCAGCCTGAAGACATTCCTCCCAACAACAACACAGATCAGCAAGGGCAAAGTCTTGGCCCTATACATCCTCGTGTTGCCAATGAAGTGCAGATTGAAAGAATAATTGACAGCATCAATGCACCTGGTCCACTCACTCGTTCAAGGGCAACTCAGCTAGCAATTTCTATGGGCACTTCGCATTCGTATCAATACCAGAACCCAAGAAAGTTGAAGAAGCCTTCATGGAACCTGAATGGATTCAAGCTATGCAACAAGAGCTTCAACAATTTGAGCTGAATAATGTATGGAAAATGGTTAACCGTCCTGATCCACGAAAGCACAACATTATAGGCACTAAATGGATATATCGCAACAAACAAGATGAGCATGGTCAAGTTGTCAGAAACAAAGCTCGTCTCGTTGCTCAAGGATATACTCAAGTGGAGGGCATTGACTTCGATGAAACATTTGCTCCTGTGGCTAGGCTTGAAGCCATACGCATACTGCTGGCCTATGCAAATCATCATAACATACTTCTATATCAAATGGATTTGAAAAGTGCCTTTCTCAATGGCAAGATTGAAGAAGAAGTGTATGTTGCACAACCGCCTGGCTTTGAAAATCCAAAACATCCTGACATGGTATACAAGCTCAACAAGGCACTGTATGGCCTCAAACAAGCCCCTAGGGCCTGGTATGACACACTCAAGTACTTCCTGCAGAGCAAAGACTTCATACCTGGTTCCCTGGATCCCACTCTTTTCACGAAGACATATGATGGTGAACTGTTTGTGTGCCAAATATATGTGGATGACATTATCTTCGGCTGCACCAATCAGAAGTACAGTGAAGAGTTTGGATATATGATGCAAGAGCAATATCAGATGTCCATGATGGGGGAACTGAAGTTCTTCCTTGGTCTTCAAATACGACAACAGCGCAATGGCATCTTCATATCTAAAGAGAAGTATCTCAAAGATTGCCTGAAGAAGTTTGGTATGCAAGACTGCAAAGGCTTCACAACACCAATGCCAGCCAAACATCATCTAGGTCCTGACGACAATGGTAAAGAGTTCGATCAAAAGGTATACCGCTCCATGATTGGGTCTTTGCTTTATTTATGTGCATCTAGGCCAGATATCATGCTAAGTGTTTGCATGTGTGCTCGATTTCAAGCGGCACCAAAGGAGTCGCATCACTTAGCTGTGAAGCGACTTCTTCTATATTTGGCTCACACCCCAACTCTAGGATTATGGTATCCAAAGGGCTCAGAGTTTGATTGGTTGGATTTTCGGATGCTGATTATGCTGGTGACAAGGTTGATCACAAGTCTACATCAGGCACATGTCACTTTCTGGGATGATCCCTTGTATGTTGGTCTTCAAAGAAGCAGAACTGTGTATCTCTCTCCACTGCTGAATCTGAATACATTGCTGCTGGATTTTGCTGCGCTCAGCTTTTGTGGATGAAGCAAACACTCAAGGACTATGGCATTCATCTGAAGCAGGTGCCACTATACTGCGACAACAAAAGTGCCATCAAGATTGCCAACAACCCAGTTCAGCACTCAAAGACAAAGCACATTGAAATTCGTCATCACTTTCTCAGAGATCATGTTGTGAAGGAAGACATTGATATCATACATGTCAACACTGAAGAGCAATTGGCAGATATCTTCACCAAGCCCTTGGATGAGAAGAGGTTTTGCAAGTTACGGTGTGAGCTAAATATCTTGGAATCCTCAAATGTCCTGTGATCAGGCACACATCCTAACACTTATGCATATTGATGACTTAAATGTACAACACACAAAGTAAAGTATATCTTCAATCAATGAAGACATACATTCTTAGTGTGAATACATTAATGTGGAATTTGACTTCGGAGCGCCACGATAATTGTGCGCCGTGTCTGGGTCTAATACTTCCTATACGGTGGGTAACGCCACCACCAAACGTTCCATTTTAAAGTGTTTCACTCATGGCGTTACCTTGCAATCTTCACATTTGGTTTGGCTTCGAACTCAACATGTCTTCATGATTATCTTCACTACATTGATTATATAGATATATACATACTAGTGTTCTGTCCTCTACAGCATTCACTTATAGCTATGTCTTCTTGGTTGAATTTTTTTTAACTAAGTGAATGTGATCGGACCCTAATCTCTCTATGCTTTCTATCTCAAATTCTATCTCTCCATGTCATATGCATTCTATTGAAACTGTCGAATGTCTTCACTGTGTCCTTGTCAGCTGAAGATATAGAGACAACCATAAAGTCCGTTTTTAATGCTCATTCCTCCACATAAAATCCGGAGAAGCAGGAACGACCGCTCGACAATTTAGGCGTGCGTGGGACGTGGAACAAACCTCAAACTTCCGCTAACTGGCCACCCGTTCCTCAAATGTGAACCGCCAGGGGCACCTGTGTAATAGCACAGTGCCGCCCCTGAGCCTATAAATTCACACTTACCGCGGTCATTATCTCCTTCTTCCACCCTCGCATGAACCCTAGCGCCACCGCTAGCACTCGACGATGCCGGAGACGAAGCGCTTCGCTGCCGCAACCTCTCCAACGCCGTACTCACGCTGACCGCGGACATCGTCCTCTCCGCCGTCGCCGTAGGTGTTTTCCGTCGCCAAGTTAGGGCACGGAGGACTGAACTGCTCGGCATCAACTCCCTTCCATCTAGCAGTTCCAGTGTGGTAAATAAAACTTCTTTTTACAGCCCCTTTGATCTCATGGTTCTGTCACTTTCTACCATAAGAAGTTTCTCTTCACACTAGTTAGATCTCTCGCTGCATCTCATGACATGCCTAGTATATTCACTTGTGCTTCATAAAGTAGTTAGATTCCTCACTTGTACTGATCTGTGGGTTCGTACAAATCTGGAACCAACTTCTTATCTATGAGTGAATGTCTTCGCACGATGAGGTCAATGTCTTCTAAACTGATTAATCTTCAAAACCTTCTGAGAATCCATATGACCTCTTCCCCTTCCCTCGCACCTTAATGCTGTCATAGGTACATGTCCGTGGGAGAATCCTTCGGTTCTCATAGTCTGCATTCATTTGCAGAATTCCTACAGCATCACATAAACTCTCCTGAAGCCAGTTCCTGTTGGTCCAGAAAAAGAAAGCCTTTGAAGCCTTTGAAAGTTTTGAAGCCTTTCAAGTTAAAGTTTATGGCTTCAGAAGCAGCAGCAAGGAAAGGGGGCAGACAGAGACGTGAGGGAACTTCCAAAGATCTGCCTGAAGACTTGGCAGAAATGTATAAAACAGATCCAGAAGAGAGCTATCGGCAGCGCAAGACCCGAATCCAATGGATTCGACGCTATTGGGCAGAACAATGGTTCAAATACCGCTTCGTCATTCAGGAGTATGCTGAAAAGAGTGCCATCAAGAAGCCAAGGGGGGACATCTTATACAAGAACCTCGTACCCAAGACCAGAGATGAAGCCATTGCTCAGGGCTTCTACCCATGCATGGTCCAAGGACCACAGCCTGATGATGCGCATCCGTCGTCACTCCTCTGGTGCCGTGACGACAATCTCTTCAAGCGCAACTTTCAGTTTGCCCAACAGTCAACGAAGCTGAATAAGAAGAAATTTGGGTTAGACTTCAACCCTGGTCCCTCCGCACCAAGGGCAGATGGCACACGCGACGCGGAACCCAATATCATCGGTCCGTTTGCCAATCTTGAGGGCCTGATCACCCACATCTTAGTCCAAGGGACTGCCGTGAATGACCCTCCAGCTGACTCTGATTCTGATGAAGCTCCTGCTGTGCCGAAGCCAAAGCAGACGAAGAGATCAAAAGCTTCAAAGCCGGCCCATGCCTCAAAAATCTCAAGGGCAAAGCCATTGAAAACTGCACCTCCTGAAGTCAGTGTGCAGTCTGAAGACGTATCCCGCGTCTCCAAGCCCCTGAAGGAAAAGGAGCCCCAGCAACAAACAGGCAAAGAGCTCACTGCTGCTGCCATTCTGCGCAACAAAGCCATTGATCTATCAAGCGATGAAGATCTGGGAGATGACGCTCTAGAGCAGCTTATCAAAAGCAAAGAAGAAGCTGAAATCTTCAACAATCTGCCTCTCTTTGATGTCGCCATCATCCACAGCTTTATCGATGAATGGTTTGACTCACCAGACACAAGCTTCAATGATCTGCAGCTGCCTGTTGGCCTCAGCGTCGCCTTTCAAGGCGCAATCGCTTTAGAACTTGCCATTGCTCAGCGCATCGTTGAGCTGAAGCAGAAAATTGATCATGAAAAGGCTCAGTTCAAGAAGCACATGGCCAGGCTCAGCATGTAGGAAGTGAAGAGCTTCAAAACCATGTTGCATGAGCTCAAGGAAAACTTTCTGAATAAGCATGCAGAAGCTCAGGGCTCACGTGAGCGGATGAAGTCTTTGGCAGAAAGATGTGTTCAAGCCTACAACGAGGCTGAAAAGCGCAAGGCACTTGGGCGTCCTGGCATCGACCCCAAGATGGCCGCGAAGAAGAAGAAGAAGCCTGCTGTGAATGAACCAAAGGCGCCTAGGCAAGAAGCGGTTCAAATTGTCTTCCCCACTGCAACGACTGGCTCGAAGCCAAAGAGCCGGTCAACAGCTTTAGAGCTAAAGAAGACAAGAACTGCAGAGGCTGAAGCCAGAAAAAGGAAGAGCTCTGAAGCCTCTCCTACTGCCCCCAGCAAAAAGAAGCGCAAGATCAAGAAATCTCGGGTTGCTCCCACAGAGCCCTTGATGGTTGAACCCCTCTCTGTCATTCACCCCAATGCAGAAAGACGACTAACAGTTCATGAGTCTGCTCCCACAGAGGCTCCTGAAGCCGAAGATATTCCAGCAGCCGACCCCACAGCTGCTGAAGACATTGGTCACCAAGACAATGTACAAGATGATGCAGCCCTTCCTCCGCTTGAAAGAAGCGAACTCATCAGTATTGGTCGTCCTCTGACGCCAATGGCACAAGATGAGTCATGGGCGGATCGCCCTCAGGAGGAAGAAGACTTTGAGGCCCAGCCCACTCCAACCCCACAAGCGTCGTCTGCGCTCCGTAGGCTTCGCAAAGGTCCAAGGCCTCAAGTCTATTCTGCAGAAATTCCGGCTGCATCAGCCGAAGACAATGAAGAAGCACCACCAGAACCCACTTCCCCGCTCCATCAAGATGCAGTTCTCCGGGAGAACGTGCCTGAAGTTGTCCCTCCAACTACACAAGCGGAGGAAGGAAATGTTGCGGCTGCCACCACAAACACTAAAGCCAATGTGGAGCCCGCCCCACCAAATGCTTCAGCGGACAGCGAAGCTACTGAGCCTGACACTTCTGTTCCTGAGTCTACTGCAGGTCCACAGTTTGATTATCATATTGAGCACAGGCCTCATGTCCAGAAGCCAGTCCCAAGGCTTCCAAGGTTCCCAGGTCCTGCATCAGCACCTGGCTCCTTTGATATTAACAGCTTCAAGGCAGACAATACATTTTTCAATAGCTCCAAGAACCCCTATTCAAGGGAAAGGATTGTATCAGATAGGTTCTAGAGCTATTCTCAGCGCAGCTATTATTCATGCATCTTATACAACCAAGGTCGCATCTTCCCGCACAAGCGCCTTGAGGTTGAAGCCATTGCTGGTCTGCCATGTCTTGAGGAAGCTTTGGATTGCTTTAGGCAAGCGGGTCTGCTGCCATTTGTGACTGATGAAGAGCACTGGAATGAAGAGCTTCTGCTTCAGTTCTATGCCACCCTTCATATAAAAGGACACAATAGAGATCCGAAGACTTGGATCCTGGAGTGGATGACTGGCAATGTCCATCATGAAGCCAATGCATTTGATATCTTTGAGCTCACCGGCCTGCCCACTCTAGGCGAATTCTTCGAGGAAGGCTGTCAACTACATGCTGAAGCTATTGAGAGCATATTCCAGAGGCCTGAACCCAATATGAGTCAGATTCTCTCAATGATGAAGCTATTTCCTCATGATGCACCTTATCCTACTGAGTTCTTCATTGAAGACCTAGAGTACCTGCCCAGGACCATATATCACATCATCCGGCGGACTCTCTGGCCCATTAAAGGGCACTCTCCAAATGCAAAGATTGAAGGTGCAATGAAGACCCTCATATTCTATATCCTGCATGGAAAATGCTTCAACGCATAGGATCTCTTCATACGCCAACTTGTAGCGTCAGGCTCGGAATTACTTGGTTTGAAGTTCTATGCCCCTTGGGTGATGAGGCTGACCAAACTGCACTCTACGATCTCGTATCAGCCCTCAGCCCGAAACCATAGGATCTTCCTGCCAGATGTGGATACCTCTGCTGAAGCAATCTATCCTAAGCCTGACAAGCAACCAATAAGTCTTCAGAATGCAGAACACCAGAGCTTCACGCAGAATGTTGAAGGTGTTGAAGCCATATCCAGGGTATATCCGTTGGCTGGCACTACACGTGCACCAGCATCTACTGAAGCCACAGACAGCACAAATGCTCCAAGACCCAAGAAGCGTGCTCGTGTCCTCACTGACCGAGAGCATCTTGTGGCCCTTCACCAAAAGCAAGATAGGCATCATGACTGGCTAAAGCGTCAGATGAAGAGCCTCTTGGTGGATGTCAATCGTCTTCAAAACCTTGCCACCAAGAATGCCTTCGTTACACATGAGACTTGCCGTCGTACGTGGAAAGGGCTCTCAATGATATGCACTAAAGCTGAACTTGAAGAGGATGGCTTCACAGAATGCTTCAAGTTTGACACCACACCTCCTAGAAGGGCTGTGATGCGCAACACACCATCACGTGAAGACTCTGAGTTTTCTTCATCTGC
Organism: Triticum dicoccoides; assembly: GCF_002162155.2. Taxonomy (NCBI): domain Eukaryota; kingdom Viridiplantae; phylum Streptophyta; class Magnoliopsida; order Poales; family Poaceae; genus Triticum; species Triticum dicoccoides. The sequence goes on along the minus strand of NC_041384.1, from coordinate 30,155,096 downwards.
TGCCACAGTTACTGCAAGGATCATTGATGAAGACGATGATGCTACTTCACCACCACCTGCTTCAGCACCTCCAAGTTCTGCACCGCCAAACAACTCCACCGACCATGCTGCGCCTGGGAACGCGTAGAAAACTCTATGTCTTCAAACCTTTTTGGTCATTACTGACAAAAGGGGGAGAAGCATATGATGTTTATAGTCTTCAAGAGGGTCAATATGGGAGGGTGCCTTATGATTTGTTATATTTTGCTTCGTGTTTACAACTCTTGATTTTGCTTCATTTGGTTCTTTGAGTTGTAAACACTAAAACTCGATGGTCGTCTGCTACTTGTTTGCCACTCTGTTTGCGAAGATAAATTCCGCATGTGCAACGATAAATTCCGCACTTATCTCATTCTGCAGACGTCCATTTTCCATTATGCATGTCATTATCTTCATATACTTTCACATGCATAGTGGATTGTCATCATGAGCTGAAGTGGATCTCCACAAGTACAACCTGCCATGTGCATTTGCATTCCAAAAGCAAATTAACTTATATGCACATCTTCAGGGGGAGCCCTTGCAACTTATGAAGACAATTCCCTATCCTTTACAAACTTCAGACTTTATATTCCCCGTCGAAAACTTCAACTAATTTGTCATCAATCACCAAAAAGGGGGAGATTGTAAGTGCATCTAGTGCCACCCCTAGTTGGTTTTGGAGTATTGACGACAAACCTAGTTGAGGGACTAATGTGTTTGTGAGAATTGCAGGAAAACATAGGTAGAAGTCCCTCATTGATTCGGTTTTACTACCAGAGATGACCCCTAAAATGTATGAAGACATTGAAGACAAAGGTAGTATATGAAGATATTCACATTGAAGACTATGACAAAAGAAGACACGTTATGAAGCTTATGGAACTCAAAGACTTAGATCTTTCGTATTCTTTTTCTTTTGTGTTGAGTCATAGGAACCACCATACTGTTAAGTGGGGTCCAGGAGAACCAGTCAGAATGACTGAAGTGATGCCTAAATCAAAAACCTATGTCTTCGAGTGAAGACAATGAGAGCGAATCTTGTCCAGAGCCGGACAAGTCAGCTTTGCTTGTAGCCCAAGTGAAGTTGCCATGAGAGTTCAAAATCTGACCGTTGAGACACGTGTCAGTTCCTTAGTGACCCAGGGTCATTTCGGACAAATCAGGTCGGGTTGCCAAGTGGCTATAAATAGCCCACCCCCACAACCATAAATGGTTGGCTGCTTAGATTTCAGTGCACGGCTTTTGTCGTTTGAGAGAAACCCACCTCGAAGCCTTTGAGAGAAAAATTCCTAGTGAGGAGAAAATCCCTAACCACCCAAAGCCAGAGTAAATTGGGCATCACTTAAATCTTCGTGTCTGTGTGATCTGAAGACTTATTACACTTGAGGACTGTGAATCCTCTAGATGGTTAGGTGTCGCGTTCAGAGCATCCAAGAGACATTGTGGATTGCCAGAGAACGAAGTCCGTGAAGGTTTGGGAGTCTACCTTGAAGACTTACCAGAGTGATTGGGCGAGGACTAAGTGACCTTAGCTCAAGGAGAATACGGTGAGGACTTGGTGTCCTGAACTGTGTGTTCAGGACTGGGTGTCCGGGACTGTGTGTCCTAAGGTATAAATACCTAGCCGCTCCAACCAGACGTACGGTTGTCACAGCAACTGGAACTGGTCCAACATATCATTGTCTTCAATGAGTCACTGGTTTTATCTTCACTTTCTACTCTTACTGTTACTCATTGTGAAGCCATTGCATGCTTGCTTTATCTTTTTGTCTTCACAACGTGAAAGTATGATCTGTTTGGCTTCATAACTTCTTCCTACCTGATCCTTATTACACTGAAGTTGTTTGTCATTGTGCCTTCACTCTATTGAATACATGACCATGGCTGGCCTAGTGTAATCTAACTTCCGCTGCTTGTCTTCATAACTCTCATGTTTTGAAGAATTTCATAAAAATCGCCTATTCAGCCCCCCCTCTAGTCGATATAACGCACTTTCAGGCCCAGTGTATGTTAGTAACTGCATCTTAAATCACACATACAGATCTCAGTTCTTATGGACGGCCTCAATGAAACAACCCACCATGTACTCCTACATGGCCTCTCATCGATACCTTTACCAAAACATGTTCAACACATTCCTCATATTACCGACATAATCATATCACTCTAGCCCATCACCCAGATGAACCAGACCTGACACAACTCTAAGCATAGCAGGCATAGTAAGGTAGGAATCACATACATGGCTCAATCAACTCCTACACATGCTAGTGGGTTTCATCTAGTTACTGTGGCAATGACAGGTCATGTCGAGGATAAGGGTTCAACTACCGTAGCACACAGCAGTTTGAATCGCGATGTCTTAATGAAGTAAACAAGAGCAGAAGCGAGAACATGGGTTGTATCAGAATGATTAATGGGTTGCTTGCCTGTTGTAGAGGTAGTAGGGTACTGCCCTTCAGACGGATACTCGGGGTTATCCTCGGAGGCAGAACCTACCACGAAAGACACACTGAACATAATCAACACATGGAAATATGCAACAATATGATGCATGCTATGACATGGCAAGATGAAAGTGTCTTGGCCTAATGCAAGCTAAAACAGAAGGGAATGAACTCATTTGAATCAAAGATTCAAATATTAGCTCATTAAACATGGCCTTATTAGTGCATTACCTTATTCTGCTTAAACAACAAGGTAAAGTTGTTTTGTCATGCATGAAACCATTACAGATGGATAGATTGAATTTTTCTGATAATTTTTCATATATAAATTATTCCATTTGGAGTTACAGTTGAATTTCTATGATTTTTAGAAGTTTTAAACATTTTTTGGAATTTCCTGAATAAAAATAAATCCAGAAAATGCATTACTGCGTCAGCATTGCGTCATGCTGACCTTAGCAGGTCAACAGACCCGGTCCAGGTCAAAGCTGACCAGTGGGTCCCGCCTGTTAGTGTCATTACTCTAACTAGTTTTTAGTTAGTCCTAATCCTACTTAATTAGCAGGCGGCCATTTGTCGTTGACCCAGAGGGGACAAACTGGGCCCACCCGAGGGTTCACTCGGTCAGCGGGGTCAAACCCCTGGTCGGCAGGTCAAACCCGCCGGTGACTTGACGCCGGCGAGGCCCGAGACGGTGGCGCAGCTCGGAAAACGCCCACAGGGCATGGGCGAGGCCGTTCTTGGGCTCGTTGGAGAGCTCTTGCAGGCGCGCATCTAGTGGTGGTGGAGGCCGGGCCTGTGGTGGCCGGAGACAACGATGGCGAGCTCCAAGGCGGCGGCCGGAGTTTGGCCATGTGCGGGGTTTGGGCTGCAGCATGCAAACGCGGAAACTGAGGCGCTAGCGAGGCACTACGCGATGCGGCAAGCATGTTGCGTAGCACGGGATGACCAAATGGTCGCCGAAGCGACACCAGCGACAAGCTCGAGTGGAGACGAGCTTAGGCCATGGTGGAACTATGGCCTAGAGGGTGCAAATGCTAGGAAAAGAAGAGGGGAAAAGCGGCGGAGCTCACAGGGAGGTCGATGAGCAGATCAGTGGGCTCGGGGGCGACCGGAGCGAGGCGAATCAATGAACGGCTTCCGGCGGGTACCGAGGTTGAAGACGGCCCGATGGCGGCGATGCAGGGCCTCCGGCGAAGCGTGGCTCGGTGGGGAGGGCGAGGGCATCACGACGGAGCTTCCGGACAGGGTGGCTCTGCGCGGGGAGGACGGAGAGCGCGACTACGGCGATGAGACGGCGACAGGTGCGTCGGCCGTGGTGCGGGAGAGCGAGGGAGAGAGGCAGGGGGCGAGTGAGGTGTCCGCGGGGTCGGGGCGGCGATGTGGAGCCTATCCAGCGTCCAGGCGCGTGAAGCGACAAGCTACTGGCGCCGTGGCGAGCTCGCGCCCGCCGGCGTCAGCTCTCTGCCTGCCTGGCGTAGACGAAGCAGCTGGCTAGCATGGGCTAGCACAGCGCTGGGCCGCCAGGTGGGCCGGCTGATGGGCTGCGGCCAGGTAAGTTCTCTCCCTCTCTTTTAATTTCTATTTTTCTATTTTTATTTATTCTGTAACTGTTGGGCTTTATTAAAAATACTAAAACGTTTCCAAAAATCCTGAAAATAATTGTGGGCTCTGTTTAGAATATTTCCAACAGCAAACATTTATTTCTAGAATTATTTGAGCATTTAAATTATTTTATAGCATTTAAATGCCCAAAATCAAATACTTATGATTTAATTCAATGACCTTCTATTGATCTAGAAAATTGTGCACCAATTTTGCCAGAGGTTCTAACCCAAGACAAAGAGGGTGAACTTTTTAGAAGGGCATTTTAGGTTCATTGAAAATAATTTTAGTAAACTCTAGTTGTTTCCAGGGGGGGTGCTGGGGGTTCTGTCTTCCCCATTTCAAACTTAAAAGGAAATTAAACATGATGCACACTCTAATGCTTGAACTAGCTAGGGTGTGACAACTCACCCCCACTCAAAAGAATCTCGTCCCGAGATTTAGGATCCTCCGGGAAGAAGGTGGGGTACTCGAGTCGAAGACGATCCTCCCTTTCCCAAGTGGCTTCTTTCTCGGAATGGTGTGACCATTGAACCTTAAGAAAGTTGATATATTGACGTCGAGTGGTATGCTCGGCTTGATCAAGGATACGAACGGGATATTCCCGATAGGAGAGGTTATCTTGTAGATCAAGTGTTTCGTGGTCCACTCCACGGATAGGATCCGCGAAGCAACGCCTGAGTTGTGAAACGTGGAAGACATCGTGAACTCTGGAAAGATGCGGAGGTAGTTCCAATTGGTAGGCAACTTCTCCTCGTTTGGCAAGAATGCGAAAGGGTCCAATGTAACGAGGATCCAATTTGCCTTTGATACCGAAATGATGGGTTCCCTTTAACAGAGTAACCCGAAGGTAAGCCTTCTCGTCGACTTCATAAGTCCTAGGATTATGTTTACAATCATATTGACTCTTTTGACGAGATTGGGCTGTTTTCAATTTCTCACGAATAACGCGAACCTGCTCTTCTGCTTCCTGAATCATATCCGGGCTAAAGAGTTGTCTTTCCCCGGTTTCTGACCAGTTAAGAGGCGTTCGACATTTTCGTCCATAGAGAACTTCGAAAGGAGCTTTGCCCAAACTAGCTTGATAACTGTTGTTATAAGCAAACTCCGCGAATGGGAGGCAATTCTCCCAACCCATTCTGAACGAGATGACAGAGGCTCGGAGCATGTTTTGGAGAATTTGATTGACTTGCTCTACTTGACCACTTGATTGAGGATGGAAGGCGATGCTAAAGGAGAGATGAGTCCCTATAGCATTTTGGAAATTTTCCCAAAATCGAGAGGTGAAGAGACTCTCACGGTCTGAGTTAATTTCCAACGGGACACCATGAAGAGACACTATTTGGGAGATGTATAAATCGGCTAGCTGGCTAGCGGTGATACTCTCACGAACAGGTAGAAAGTGGGCTACTTTGGAAAGTCGGTCGATCACGGAGAAGATGCATTATTCCCTCTCTTGGTCCTAGGAAACCCAGTGATGAAATCCATACTGATTTTATCCCATTTCCATTCAGGAATAGCCAAAGGTTGAAGGGTGCCAGCAGGCCGTTGATGCTCTGCTTTAACACGACGACAAATGTCGCAATTAGCAATGTATTGAGCAATTTCTCTCTTCATCTTAGTCCACCAAAACCTCTGGCGTAGGTATTGATACATTTTAGTACTACCGGGATGAATGGTGAGAGGGGATTCATGAGCTTCCTTAAGGATCAGCCGCCTCAGGTTTCGTGCCTTTGCAACCACTAGATGATTTCCAAAGTATATGACACCTTGATCATCAATGGAGAAACAATTCACGACTCCTTTCTTAATGTTTCTCTTAATACGGGAGATTCCCGGATCTACCTTCTGTGCCTTGATGATCTGATCCGTAAGGGTAGGTTTCGCCACCAGGGTGGATAGGAATCCTCGAGGAACAATGCGAAGATTAAGCTTACGAAATTCCTCATGGAGAAGTGGTTGACTTTGTTGTAACATCAGGTTGTTACAATAGGATTTACGACTTAGTGCATCAGCCATGACATTGGCTTTGCGCGGGGTGTAAGTTATTCCTAAGTCGTAATCCAAGATCAACTCGACCCAACGTCTTTGCTTGAGATTCAAATCTGGTTGGGTGAAGATATATTTCAAACTTTGGTGATCGGTGAAGATCTCACAACGATTACCGAGAAGGTAATGTCGCCAAGTTTTAAGTGCATGGACTACAACTGCAAGCTCTAGATCATGTGCGGGATAATTTTCCTCATGTGGATGTAATTGCCGTGAAGCATAGGCAATTATCTAACGATCTTAAATGAGTATGCAACCTAGTCCTTGTCACGAGGCGTCGCAATAGATAATAAAGTCCTTGGAGAAATCTGGTGGTACCAGTACGGGAGCAGATGTCAGGCGTCTTTTCAGTTCCTGAAAGCTGAACTCGCACTGTGGAGTCCACTCAAACTTTTTATCTTTCTTGAGTAGTTCAGTTAGAGGTTTAGCAACCTTGGAGAAATTCTCGATGAAGCGGCGGCAATAGCTCGCTAAGCCAAGGAAGCTCCGAACTTGCTTGACCGTCTCAGGTGGAGTCCAATCAAGGACAGCTTGAACTCGCTTGAGATTGACAGCAATACCCTTGCCAGAGATTACATGGCCTAGATAGGTCACTTCTGGCAACCAAAATTCGCACTTAGAGAATTTGGCATAAAGGCGATGCTCTCGAAGTTTCTTCAATACCAGCCTTAGATGTTCGGTATGTTCCTCTTCATTCTTGGAGTAGATGAGTATGTCATTGAGGTATACTACGACGAATTTATCCAAGTACTCCATGAAGACCGAGTTCATTAACCGAGAGAAGGTAGCTGGGGCATTGGTTAAATCGAAGGACATGACGGTGTACTCGTATCGGCCATAACGAGTAACAAAGGCCGTTTTGGGAATGTCCCCGCTTCTGATTTTGATTTGATGGTAGCCCAACCTCAAATCCATCTTGGAAAAGACTGAGGATCCAGCGAGCTGATCATACAGATCGTTGATCCTGGGAAGCAGATATTTGTTCTTGACGGTGACCAAATTGACAGGTCGGTAATCCACAACCATTCGATCCGTTCCATCCTTCTTCTTGGCGAAGAGCACAGGGCAAGCCCAAGGAGAGGAACTAGGACGGATGAAACCACTTTTCAAGGACTCATCAAGTTGGTTCTTAAGCTCGGCTAGTTCTAAGGGTGCCATCTTGTAGGGTCTTCTAGAAATTGGAACGGTTCCTGGAACAAGGTCTATCGCAAACTCGACATCCCTGTCAGGTGGAACACCTGGCAGTTCTTCTGGAAAGACATCCGGAAAGTCTCGGACTATCGGAACATCCTCAAGGACTGGAAGGGGGTTGGCATTAAGGGAGTAAAGCTGGCGCTTGGCCACTCGAGTTAAGACATTGACTGTCTTGCCCGATGGGTGAGTAAGTTGAACGGTTCTAGTGGCACAATCAATCTTAGCATAATGAGCAGACATCCAGTCCATACCCAATATGATGTTTATGTCTGAGGACTTGAGAGATATTAAGGATGCAAGGAAGACAAGTTTATCGACAAGAATTTCATTCCCATGGCTTACTCTAGAAGTTTGCCATTTGGAACCCGGAGTTTCAATTACCATGGAAGTGGGCATGTCACAAAATGTCGTGTTATGCAATCGAGCATAGTTCTTGGATATGAATGAATGAGATGCTCCAGTATCGAAAAGAACAGATGCCGGATGGCAGTTAACAAGGAGCGTACCAAGGACGACGTTAGGATCCTCATGAGCCTCCTCGGCTGAAACATAGTTGACATGGCCACGGGCAGTGGTGGCCGGCTTGGCGTAGAATGCCTTTCCCGCGGGCTTACCACGGCCAAGGGACCTTCCAGTCTAATTGGGGTTGTTCTGGGGACACTCTCGGCTATAGTGACCCGGCTCTCCACACTTAAAGCATGTCACCACATTGGGGTGTGGAGCAGCATTAGCAGCAGGGCCACCATAGGGCTTGGGCGGTGCAAATTGCTGGTTGGGATGAGGCGCCTCAAAGGATGGCCTCGGGATGAACCTGGGTGGTAGTGCCGTGCTTGGGATCCACACCCGGCGCTTCTGAGCTCCAGAGCCGTATGAAGAGCCAAAATCACGTGAGTGCTTGCGTGAAGCGTCATAATCAGTCTGGCCTGTCTCAGCACTGATGGCTTTATTGACCAACTTCTGAAAGGAGGTGCACTCGTGCAGACGAAGATCGCGGCGAAGCTCAGGGCTAAGTCCCTTGCGGAACCTTGCCTGCTTCTTAGCGTCAGTAGATACCTCTTCAGGGGCATAAGGTGCCAGATTCCCAAATTCACGACTATATGCATCCACAGTCAGTCTTCCTTGGGTGAAATTGCAGAACTCCTCCCTCTTGCGATCCATAAGACCTTCCGAAATGTGATGCTCACGGAAAGCCTCACTGAATTCAGCCCAAGTAGTAATTTGGCCGACCGGGCGCATAGCTTCAAAATTTTCCCACCAGAGGCTAGCAGGGCCTTCGAGATGGTAGGCAGCGTAAGTAACCTTGTCGGCTTCCGCTACGTTGGCAGAACGTAGCTTGTGGGTGATGCTGTGAAGCCAGTCATCCGCGTCGAGGGGCTCGATGAAATGGTTAAACTTTGGTGGGTACAGCTTGATAAAGTCATTGATTGACACCAAGTCATTTCGCTGATGGCGCGCAGTGTTCTCCTCAATCCGCTCTAGCAGGCGGTTAGTCTCACGCTTGTTTCTTTCCGCCTCCAGCATCACTTCGGCCAGAGAAGGCGGGTGAGGCAGATTTTCACCCCTAGCTGCACTGGCTTCCCCCTGCTCCGAGGCAGCAGGGTTGCTGCGGGTGTTGACTATCCTAGGAAAAAAACAAGACAACGGTTTAGGCAAGGATGGCTCAAACTTAGCAAGGAAGTGCAGAATGTAATGGATAACACGGAATGTAGATATGTTCATCCGTATGTCATGGTAATATAAAACTGCCATATATATACCAACAGTCATACACATCATACATAGTTTAGTACAAGCCCAGGCTACAGTACAACTATGATGAAAGACGTTACATCTCATCGGAGGCATTCCAAGCTCCTATACATTATTTGTCCACACCTCCGGAATTGATTACACACAAAGTCATATTCCACAAGTCACGCAGGACAGTGGAGATACAACTACTACAATACTAGTGGTACTACTACAAACTCAGACAGCTCCATAGAAGTCCTCATAGAAGTCACCTCCATAGCCTGGAAGTTCAACGTGATCATCCGGGAACAGACGGTCCTGAGGAGCCTGTGGACCATAGGGGCTAGGATGAGGTCTTGGACCAACAAACGGTGGCCTGCAGGGACCACGGGGTGGGGTGATGCCTCCCACATCACGCCAATCCACCATGTCCGGCAAAGCAGATCTCACAGGATACAGATCCCTTGTATCCATACATCCAGCTTGCACCACAGGTGCAAACCGAGTCAATGTAGCCCAATGATCAGCACGGGTATTGAAAAGCTCCAGCCTCAAGGCCCGATTCTCTCGGTCCTTATCTTCGAGCATCTCGGCAGTGGTACAACTTAATGAGTCCTCCTGAGTGGAGTCAGCATAGATAGCCTGAAGATACCCTTGCGCTCCCGGAAGTTAAGCTGGCATGTAACGGAAGTCGGTGTTCCGAAGCAGGCCAGTCCGGACTCGCATGATGGTCATCATGGAATAGGCAGCATCCTGCACAACCATCTCAACAGTAACCCCGAGTCCATAGGAACGGTGAAGGGGCTCGGTAGATCCAGGATAAGAAGGAAATATCATGACGGTGCAGAAATATTGGCTTTGATTAAAATCTCAGAATTGCTCTTCGACGGTGTATTCGGGATACCAACGGTAACCCGTCTCGATCATTACCCAGACTAACATAGCAGTATGACCGGGCACATCGAGGCACCGGGTCAGGCGAACCACTTGGTTTTGAGCACGGTTGGCCATCTGAAAGCACAATCACAATGCAAAGACATTAGAATTTCTAGGGAAAATTGGACAGCATAACAGTTGTAAATGCTCAGAAAAAGATTTGAGACATCCACAACAGTTCGCAATACCACTCAACAACATCATATCAAGGTTCTGATCCAATTAGCAACATACTAAAATAGTAGAAACTGAACTGGGGCTTGTAACAATAATCCTATAAGCTACTACGGATTAGTAACACGTGAACCTGATAGAAGAACAGAGCCTAGTCCTTAACCCACGTTGAATGAGAAGAGAATGACTCAGATCAGAGGCATAGGGTAAAGGAGTAAAAGAGCCTCCCGTTCCCTCCCACAATCAATTCCCCTACATATAACTAAAGCATTTCTAGACTCGACATCGACCAGTTTGGCTCAACGAACCCACAGGCAGTCCGGCTCTGATGCCAACGCTGTCAGGACCCCGATTCCAAGCTACATCGATCTAGCCGGTAACACCTCATATCACTTTGCGGCCTCACGCACGGTATCCCACGGGTGTCGCCTTACCATGGCCTGGGACCGTTTGCGCCTTTTGGCTCACGTATATGATAGTGTCGCTAGCATCCATATGACAGAGAACCCGGGCCGACATGGCTAGTCGTGAACCCAAAGTGGCACAGACCTATGGAGATAGGCATACATGAATCACATCGAGCATGTCAGTCATCAGCGAGTGATTCCGGGCTGTTGCACTGGGCTAACAGGACTCCGGGGAACCCGAGCTGTAGTAGGCTAGGCAGGACTCCAGAAGTCACCGCGTGACATTTCCCCGAAGGGACAGACATAGGAACGAAGTGAAACACATGCCTGCCAGTCAAGTGTCCTGAACAGTAGTGCTGGGCTAGCAGGACTCCGGTGAACCAGGCTGTAGCGGACTACTATGGATCGAGTAACACTAGACTACATTTCCCCATAAGAAAGGCTGCCAAGGATAAACAACTATATTGTCGGATCCCACTCATATCAAGCATTTCAATCATACACACAATATGCCCGATATGAGTACATACAACATGGCATCACAACAATACTCTACTACTCAAGTACTTATTTAAAGGCTCCAGAGAGCCATACATAATATGTTCATACAGATAGGGGTCACATGACCCGAAACTCAAATCATACAATCATACAAGCACAACCAGAAGCAACTAGTCTGAGTACAGACACTAGAAAGAAAGAAGGCTTCTCGAAGCCTGATTATCTACATAGGGCCCTCCGTGGCCAGGATCACCAGCTGGGTGGCTAGTCACTCGTCGACATTAAGGTCTACATAAAACCCATCGGAGGGGGCGGTGTTGTCGTCTAAAAACAATAAATAAGCAAACATGAGTACAAGGTACTCAGCAAGTCTTACATCAGAACCTACTATACATGCTCATTCTCAAGAAGGTGGTGGGGTTATTGCAGCAAGCCAGCTTTGACCCTTGGCTAAGCTATTCTACAGAACTTCACTAGTAAAATAGTTTTCGCACACGAGTCCACTACTCACCAACACAATACTCCACCAAGGATTCTCCCTTGTCATCCTACGAGAGGGCCATCCTCGGTACTCACATTTATCTTGAGTCTTTTAGTAGTATCCATTAACTTGTCTATGAACTGTATAGGCAACCAAGTAGTCCTTTACCGCGGACGCGGCTATTCGAATAGTTTCATACCCTGCAGGGGTGTACTTCGTCATACACGCTTTCACCACTTACCGTTGTTTACACGACATGTACTCGGCAACCTTCAAGCGGAAGCCCAACGAGGGTGTCGGCCACGGCCTACCTAAACACCTAAGTCTCTAGTCCAGGTTTATCGCCTATCCAGGTTCCATCCGCAGGGAGTCCGGGCAAGGTTTCCACATAAGGCCCCGAACAATGTGAACAGGGTTCCCGAGACACCAAACGGTGACTCGGTACACCGTGCCATGGTGTATCTACCGCAACATAGCCCACCCCTAGGGTTAGCGCTACGCGCGGCCGCCAACACATAACCTACAAGCACCAGAAACTATTTGCAACTCCTGGACAGAGTACTAGGGTGATTAAGAAGCCAAGAGGGTCCATTGGTTTCGGGCCCAATGTACGGTAGTAACTGCATCTTAAATCACACATACAGATCTCAGTTCTTATGGACGGCCTCAATGAAACAACCCACCATGTACTCCAACATGGCCTCTCATCGATACCTTTACCAAAACATGTTCAACACATTCCTCATATTACCGACATAATCATATCACTCTAGCCCATCACCCAGATGAACCAGACCTGACACAACTCTAAGCATAGCAGGCATAGTAAGGTAGGAATCACATATATGGCTCAATCAACTCCTACACATGCTAGTGGGTTTCATCTAGTTACTGTGGCAATGACAGGTCATGCCGAGGATAAGGGTTCAACTACCGTAGCACACAGCAGTTTGAATCACGATGTCTTAATGCAGTAAACAAGAGCAGAAGCGAGAACATGGGTTGTATCAGAATGATCAATGGGTTGCTTGCTTGTTGTAGAGGTAGTAGGGTACTGCCCTTCAGACGGATACTCAGGGTTATCCTCGGAGGCAGAACCTACCACGAAAGACACACTGAACATAATCAACACATGGAAATATGCAACAATATGATGCATGCTATGACATGGCAAGATGAAAGTGTCTTGGCCTAATGCAAGCTAAAACAGAAGGGAATGAACTCATTTGAATCAATGATTCAAATATTAGCTCATTAAACATGGCCTTATTAGTCCATTACCTTATTCTGCTTAAAGAGCAATGTAAACTTGTTTTTTCATGCATGAAACCATTACAGATGGATAGATTGAATTTTTCTGATAATTTTTCATATATAAATTATTTCATTTGGAGTTACGGTTGAATTTCTATGATTTTTAGAAGTTTTAAACATTTTCTGGAATTTCCTGAATAAAAACAAATCCAGAAAATGCATTACTGCGTCAGCATTGCGTCATGCTGACCTCAGCAGGTCAATAGACCCGGTCCAGGTCAAACTTGACCAGTGGGTCCCGCGTGTCAGTGTCATTAGTCTAACTAGTTTTTAGTTAGTCCTAATCCTACTTAATTAGCAGGCGGGTCCCATTTGTCATTGACCCAGAGGGGTCAATCTGGGCCCACCCGGGGGTTAACTCGGTCAGCGGGGTCAAACCCCTGGTCGGCAGGTCAAACCCGTCGGCGACTCGATGCCGGCAAGGCCCGAGACAATGGCGCGGCTCGGAAAACGCCCACAGGGCACGGGCGAGGCCGTTCTTGGGCTCGTTGGAGAGGTCTTGCAGGCGCGCATCTAGTGGTGGTGGAGGCGGGGCCTATGGTGGCCGGAGACAACGACGGCGAGCTCTATGGCGGCGGCTGGAGTTCGGCCATGTGCGGGGTTTGGGCTGCGGCGTGCAAACACGGAAACTGAGGCGCTAGCGAGGCACTACGCGATGCGGCAAGCATGTTGCGTAGCACGGATGACCAAATGGTCGCGGGAGCGACGCCGGCGACATGCTCGAGCGGAGACGAGCTTCGACCATGGTGGAACTATGTACTAGAGGGTGCAAACGCGTGGAAAAGAAGAGGGGAAAAGCGGCGGAGCTCACAGGGAGGTCGATGAGCAGATCAGTGGGCTTGGGGGCGACCGGAGCGAGGCGAATCGATGAACGGCGTCCGGCGGGTACCGAGGTTGAAGACGGCCCGATGGTGGCGATGTAGGGCCTCCGGCGAAGCGTGGCCTGGTGGGGAGGGCGAGGGCGTCGCGGCGGAGCTTCCGGACAGGGTGGCTCGGCGTGGGGACGACGAAGGGCGCGACTACAGCGATGAGACGGCGACAGGTGCGTCGGCCATGGTGCGGGAGAGCGAGGGACAGAGGCAGGGGGCGAGTGAGGTGTCCGTGGGGTCGGGGCGGAGACATGGAGCCTATCCAGCGTCCAGGCGCGTGACACGACAAGCTGCTAGCGCCGTGGCGAGCTCGCACCCTCCGGCGTTAGCTTGCTGCCTGCCTGGCGGAGACGAAGCAGCTGGCTGGCATGGGCCAGCACAACGCTAGGCCACCAGGTGGTCCGACTGATGGGCTGCGGCCAGGTAAGTTCTCTCCCTCTCTTTTAATTTCCGTTTTTCTATTTTTATTTATTCTGTAACTGTTGGGCTTTATTAAAAATACTAAAACGTTTCCAAAAATCCTAAAAATAATTGTGGGCTCTGGTTAGAATATTTCCAACAGCAAACATTTATTTCCAGAATTATTTGAGCATTTAAATTATTTTATAGCATTTAAATGCCCAAAATTAAATACTTATGATTTAATTCAATGACCTTCTATTGACCTAGAAAATTGTGCACCAATTTTGCCAGAGGTTCTAACCCAAGACAAAGAGGGTGAACTTTTTAGAAGGGCATTTCAGGTTCATTGAAATAAATTTTAGTAACCCTAGTTGCTTCCAGGGGGGTGCTGGGGGTTCTGTCTTCCCCATTTCAAACTTAAAAGGAAATTAAACTTGATGCACACTCTAATGCTTGAACTCGCTAGGGTGTGACACATCATATATGTGAATTTTGCAATGCCATCCTGCTTAGCCAGTCATCTTATATGTAAATTATATCAGGCAATCCTATTTTTTGGTTACATATTACATTTGCCGAAAAAGTTATTACATTCAACTGCTCTTCGTGTGCATCAGCCATTTGACACGGTGATGGCAAATTCTGGAGTGAAAACAAGGTCTTCAGAGCAGACTATGCTATCTTACGAAGCGCATATCTTGCTGGTTATGGATAGCTCCTCAGAGGAGGATTCAGAGATAGATGACCAGTCCTATTCCCCCCCGAGGTGTATGCTCTAACTTGGCATGGTTATGTTGCTCATATCGTGCGTATGGTGTCTCGCATTGCTATGCCATTTGATTAGTTTAGACATGCTTTGTGTGAATGCCACCTGTTCAGCATCTAATTACCATATATGTGAATTATGCATTGCTGTGACACTCCAAAATTTTAATTTGGTTTTTTATCAAAAACCTTGTGGTTTTCTTTGAAAAGAGGCCATTTAAATTTTTCTTTCAGAAAACCTTCCTCTTAAAAACTTCCTTTGCTTTGGCAAGGATTTTATTTTTTTCAAACTTTGGTGTTTGATCTTTTGAAACTTCTTCTCTGTTGGTTCTCTCTCAAATTTATTTTGGGAGTTTAATCTTTTTCTTTTAAAATGAAAGTCTATGAAAAACTTGGGATTTTCATTGCATTTTTGCCCATGTGATAAAACCCCTCGAAAACCTCCCCCACACCTTGTGATCAACCTAAGTTCTCTGTCCCAACTAATCCAAGCAAGTTTTGGATTTTATTCTAATTATTTGTTTTTCTCAAATCAATTCTGAAAATTATTTGGAGCCTGAGTGATTTTCAAAGCAAGTACCCTTTTTCTTTTGAGTTTTCACCTCAAACCAACTCTCCTGGTTAGTCCTTTGTACCCACAACTTAGAACCATCTTGATCCACTCCTCCTCTTTTCAAAATTTTCAAAATTCAGTCTCTGCAAGTTTGGACCAGATTTGCCAAATTTGATGAAATTCATATCTACACTGCTCCAAAAATTCCACCAAAATTCAGGCAGCCTACTTGAGCAATGAGAAGCCACTCCACCAAAAATCAGCTCAAGGAAAAATCACCAGAGGCCAAATTCATTCTGTCGAACACCTTGCATGCACTGCTGCTGTTCAAAATTCAGAAAAATTCAGTTTTAGTGTCGTTTTCGTCCGTCAGTTTCTATCACGCGTAGACAGTGCGCTTGGCTCGATGCTCGTAGCCCCTCCCTCTTGTCCGGAGCTTCACACGCGTGCGTGGAGCCTTCCTGGCGTCGATGGCGCGCTGGCCCGCCCTCGCCGGCGTCTTCTGCGGCGTCGGGACCTCCCGTGGCGGCCGACAGAAGGCACACCACGGCAGAACGCCGTTCAGCGCCGCCCAAAGCCCCTTGGCTCTCCGCGTGTCCCTGCCGTGCACCAACGCACGCCCGTGGCACCGTCGCCATGGCCCGGCAAGCACGGAATGTGCTCCCTGCCGCCGACGGGCCGCGCCACCCCCGTTCCGTCGAGCTCGCCCATAACACCAAATCCCAGCCCGTTTAGCACCTAAATGGGACCGGTGGACCTCAACGACGATGCCCAAGCCCCTAATCCCACTGCCCATCCCCGGCACCGCCGTAATCACTCGCCGGAGATCCCCGTTCACGGCAACCGCCTCGGGCCGCCTATAAAAAGGACCCCCGAGCTCACCCTCGTGCACGCATCATCCCCACTCCTCACCAACACCCCGCCAGGCCACTAGGAGGACCTCAAGGAGGTCTCCTCCCCCAACTCCGGCCGCCCCGATCCGCCTCGGCCTCCACCACGATTCGCTCCGGTGAGGCCATCTCCGGCGACCAAACCCTGTCTGTTACCCTCTCTTGCTACCAGGAGCCTAACCCCCTCCTCAATTTGACCTTCACAGCTCTCTCCGACGAGTTCCTCGACCACCCGAGCCGCCGTCCGCCGGAGCAAAGCTCGCCGTTGACGTGGTACTCGCCGGCGACCACCACCACCACCAACCGACGCGGAATGGCGCCCTGAGCACGGAGGTACCCTCCGATCCCCCTGCCTCGCCGTGGATCGCCGCCGGCGACCACCGCGGCTCTCGGGCGCCGACGAGCTCCGTTCCCCTTTTTTTTGAAATTCAAACCTGACGAGTGGGACCCCACCGTCAGCCTCTCTGCTCTCTCTAGTGAAGCATTTTCTGGAAGCGCCTTCGGGCAAAATGCGCTTTCCCCTTTGGGCTGGCGTAGTTTCTGCCGAAGCGTTTTCTGTTTTTATAAGCTAGCCCCTGGAAACTTTCTGTTTCATTACAGATGAGTGCCTGGGCAAAAACTCTTATAACTTTTAAACAGAAAAGTATTTTTGATTGATTCTTTTTCTGTTCTCTTTAAAATTTTGTCTAGTTTTTTATCAGGTTTATTTGAAAAATATTTGGAATACTTTATGTACACTCCTTGGTATTTACGATAGCGCATATATTTTCTTTATACCGTAGATACCGAAGGAGGTGACGGAGCCGCGAACTTCACCGAGCTAGGCTCCGACTACTCTGAACCAGGCAAGCATGTTTGAACTTTTGATATGATGAGTGTCTTGGCATGTTTTGCATTTAGTTAGTTTTATGGCATGTTGAGAAGCATATCGATGAACGTTATTTTATGCGATAATGAGGTAAGTGAGTTCAATGATCCATAAGTGGATGGATGTGAGTATGAATGGCCATGTGTTGGCATGAGGATGGGTGAGATGGCAGTGTTGTAGCATGCCAGTCTTATGCCAGACTATGTGACTTCAGTGTCAAACCGTATCGGTCCAGTTCCTCTCATTTCCTTCCCTGTACTACCACATGTTTTCCGCAAGGAATATGGTTTAGTAAGTTGCAAACCGCTTTTCTGGTACACACCAAAAGGAGAGGCCGTGATGATGGTTCCATGGCCTTGGATTAAAGCCAGTCATCCGGTCAGGGGGCATGGGTGTTTCTGGTTGGGACCGAGAGGGGGGCACCCTTAGAGCGCGCGTATATAAATTTGATCCCATGCTATTCGAGATTGTGATCTCCCCATCTAAAAAGTTTTTCTTGGACGATGTCTAGGGTGATTCCTAGCATCGAGAGGTAGGATGGGTGTGTACTGGTTAGCTGTGTTTTCTTCCGAAATTCCATAAACGGAACTAGTCCTTCGTGACTACGGAAATCCGTTGGCTGTGGGAAAAATTTTGTACAAACTCTGCAGAGTCATATATTCCTCGAAATCATCCATTCCATGTACAAATTCGTATTATCTTATCCTAATCAAAATGTCAGTTTTGATGGCAGAGACTCCGGCGATTCGCATGAGTGCTA
This sequence comes from Triticum dicoccoides, assembly GCF_002162155.2. Lineage (NCBI taxonomy): Eukaryota > Viridiplantae > Streptophyta > Magnoliopsida > Poales > Poaceae > Triticum > Triticum dicoccoides. The sequence goes on along the minus strand of NC_041384.1, from coordinate 30,137,129 downwards.
ATTCCGGTTAAATGATTATTCCTCTGGATGGACTAACCCATTTATTCTTAAGAATTAAATGTTTATTATGAGTATTATTTACTTGTGAATAAAAGCCCTTTCTGCGATGTCGCTCAAACGTCCGGCTGTGGCATTGTTGTATTTTATTTTCCTTTAAAGCCCTTTCTGCGATGTCGCTCAGACGTCCGACTGTGGCATTGTTGTATTTCATTTCTTTTAAAGCCCTTTCTGTGATGTCGCCCCGACGTCCGACTGTGGCATTTCTTTTAGAGCCCTTTCTGTGATGTCGCCTCGACGTCCGACTGTGGCATTTCTTTTAAAGCCCTTTCTGTGATGTCATCCCGACGTCCGACTGTGGCATTTCTTTTAAAGCCCTTTCTGTGATGTCGCCTCGACGTCCGACTGTGGTATTTCTTTTAAAGCCCATTATGTGGTGTCGCTAAGACGCCCGACTGTGGCCTCATTTCCTTATATTTATTTGTTCACCTTTCGAGGCGTCGCTTCAGACACCCGATAGGTAGTTATTTATGTTTTGTTGGGATTTCAGGCGGACTACCGCCGTTTCCCTTTTACTTACCTTGTTATGCTAATTTTTTGAATGTACATTGGTGAATTAATCATGACGCATCCATGCATGCATTTATTATATCTTACGTTCGAACTGTCTTGCGAGTACTTTCAAAGTACTCACTGGCTTGTTGATTTGGCCAGATGCTGATGAAGACAATCTCATGGATGAAGAGTTTGATAGCGAGTCCGACACCTAGAGGAGTCCCAGTCAGTCTCGTGCGACCCTGGATTTGGTCACTGTTTTATATCCGCTTCCGCTGCCAAATAAATTCATCGAGCCTCACCTCGACGCTCGATGAGATGACAGACTTAGAGTCTTGTATTTCTCTCTCCGCTGTGTTTTTCCACCACCGCCCTATCCTCGAGTCAGTAGTATGCCTCCACACCACTGTGTCATGTCCGCCATTATGTATAATTATTGGCGTGCTTGTAATAATTCAGTTGAGCAACCGTAGTTCAACCCTGTAATATATTTTATGCTACTGGCTTATTGTATCAAGAATTTGTCTACCAGTGAGGAGGATTTCTCTCATACTGGACTCAAAAGATTGGTTTCTCAATAAATATTTTTATTGGAAAACCGGTCGTGACAAGCTTGGTACCAGAGCCAGGTTAACTGTAGGAAGCCACTAGGTGCGATCGCTAATTGGTTATTAGCATGATAGAGCTAGGTTATATTTTTGTAATTGTAGTCACTTTCTGTCAGTCAGCATAAATTTATGATCTGACCATGCAGAATTTTTGCCTACTTTTGTAGATGGCCGACAACAGCTGCGAGTCTCAGACCTTCGCCAACGTGCCCGATGGGTTCGTCAAGCTTCTTTTCTTCATCGTTCAGGTCGCGATGGGTCCATCTGTGCGCCCAGTCTTCACACTCTGCCAGCACCGAGTCAACGACAGTCTGACCATGCACCAGGCCGCGTGCAGTTCAAGGGAGGGCGTGGTGAGTTACGTCGCTTCCGGTTCGTGGGAAGAGCCATGCCTACGGAGAGGCATGCTATGCAGATGGCAGCCCGCGAGGCGATAGCTCGTCTCAGGGATGTCCTTCCCGTGATGAAGACTCGTCGTTACCGTTATCTTCCGTGCCATGTGCCTTACACCTGTCACTACGCATACTCCTGCCCCAGAGGAGAACGAGACGAGGCTTTTGAGATGCTCATTGAGTATCTCCGGGCCCTGGAGGTAGCCTTCGACAACCTGGTGGACGACTTCATAGCTACCCGCATGGACTCAGTTCATGGCTGTGCTGCCAACAGGAGGGAGCTCCTACCCATCGCACCGCCACTGACTTTTGTCTCGTCATCAGCATCTTTTACGCCTACTCGTCGTCTGCCTTCTACCGAAGAATTCAACCAAGTCATTGCGCCCACTCCAGCGTGCACTGCACCACCCTTCGCGCCCACTCCTATACGTGTTGCTCCGCCCCTGGCAACCGCTGCATCCACTCTGCGCAACACTACACGTATGGAGCCCATTAGCGAGGAGGAAGTCGAGTCCCCAACCTCGCTACGCCTCGCCCTCGGCAGGGCAAAGGAGGTCGTCAACATCTCTGCCTGAGTACGCTTAGCTGCCATGTAATGTACCGCTTTGTAAGATATGTACATAGGTTGTGAGAAGTAGCCTGTTTGCGCATCATGTAGGATCTGGAGAAGTGCACTAGCCTAAATAACATGTCAGGATTATGTACGCATATCCTGGGTGATGTATTGTATAATTACCGCCCGCGTTTAAGATATGTAATGAGCAGTCCTTCTCCGTGCGCGAGTCGATTTGTTTTTCTTAAGTAAGCTGAGTTATTTAATTCTATTTGCCAGCTTTATGCATTTATGGATTTGTTTTTTTGCGACTCTTTCCGCTTTTCTTATAAGTTTTACAAAAATATTTCCCCAGAGTGAAAAATGTCTCGTCCTTGGACTCGGTCCATGCCAATTCCACCAGAGGAAAATTATGATGCACCACCCAGCAACGAGTTCACTCAGGGACAGTCAAACCAACAGGGCAGTGAATCGGCACTTTCACAAATGTGCCGCCTTTATGAGCAGAGTCAGCAACAACATCGGGAAATGATGAACCAAGTCTTCAACATGGGAAATCATCATGGACAGTATCAGCAGCATTCCAAGTTATCTGAGCTACAGAAGACACGTCCTCAAACATTTTCTCACACTGACAAACCTCTTGAAGCCGAGGACTGGCTTCGAGATATGGAGAGAAAATTAATTATTGCAAAATGTTCAGACCCCGAGAAGGTATTGTATGCTCCGCACTATCTCACAGGAGTAGCCGCATCGTGGTGGGAGAATTTTCTGCACATGCATCCCAACAAAAATGACATAACCTGGGATGATTTCAAGGAAGGTTTCCGTGGTGCACACATTCCTAAGAGTATTATGAAAATCAAAAAGAGAGAATTCGATGACCTCAAACAAAGGAACATCACAGTGTCAGATTACAACAGTCAATTTACTCTATTGTCCCGCTACGCCAATGAAGAGCGTATGACTGAAATCAAGAAGATGGAGAAATTCCTTGACAGTCTGGCGCCCGCGCTTCAATGCCAACTGGTCGTGCACACTTTTCCTGATTTTAAAACACTGGTGGACAAAGCCATTACGCTGGAAAATGAGAGACGCAGTCTGGAAGATATCCGCAAGCGAAAAAGGGACCAGACTAACCATGCTCGCAATCACCGAAGCAGGACAGATTTTCAAAAGGGTGGGACACACAAATCCTCATCCAATGTCTCACGCCCAATCAAGAATTTTCATGCAAGGGACAAGGAATTCACCTATCGCCCCGGCGTTACTTGTTACGCTTGTGGAGAAGAAGGGCACTATGCCAAACAGTGCCCCAAGCCAAGGAATTCAACCCCAAAGCCAAACAACGGCGGCAACAATTCCGCGCCCAAGCGAAACAATTTCAATCCCAACAATAACCACAGGAAGGGTCATCTGAACCACGTAACCAAAGAGGAGGCACAGAATGCTCCGGATATCGTACTCGGTACGTTTCCTGTCAACACAATACCTGCAATGGTTTTGTTTGATTCTGGAGCTTCTCACTCTTTCATTTCGAAAAGTTTTTCTTTGCAAAATAATTTTTCGATGCTTCCCCTAGAGAAATCCATGACCATCAAGTCCCCTGGGATTCAGCAAGTTACTCAGAATTACTGTCAGAATGTGGTCATTGAGTTCGAAGGATTGGAGTTTCACGCAAATCTGATTGTGTTGGAAAATAAAGGACTGGATGTCATCCTAGGGATGGATTGGCTAACCACCAATAAGGGTTTTATCGACTGTTTCAACAGGACCGTAATTCTCACACACCACCAAGGGAAGACAATAAGAGTATCAGCCAAGGAAGGAAAAATACCCCGGCAACCGAGATTAAATAAGGTGGACGTTTCTGAGCTAAACAAGGTTCCAGTAGTGTGTGAATTTCCAGATGTATTCCCTGAAGAGCTACCAGGCATGCCACCAGACCGAGAAATAGAATTCCGCATTGAGCTAGCACCAGGAACCACTCCCATATACAAGAAACCATACAGAATGGCACCATCCGAGTTGATCGAGTTGAAGAAGCAAATAAAGGAATTACTGGAAAAGGGTTACATTCGAGCCAGCTCCTCACCTTGGGGATCACCAATTTTATTTGCCAAAAAGAAGGATGGAACGCTCAGATTGTGTATTGACTATCGAGCACTTAACATGGTCACAGTCAAAAACAAATACCCGATGCCAAGGATAAACGATTTGTTTGATCAACTCGCTCAGGCCAAGGTATTCTCAAAAATTGACTTAAGGTCAGGATACCATCAATTGAAGGTACGAACGGAAGATATCCCCAAAACAGCCTTCACCTCCAGATATGGACTGTACGAGTTCACAGTAATGCCATTTGGATTAACTAACGCCCCAGCATATTTTGTTCACCTCATGAACAAAGTATTTATGAAGTTTATGGACAAGTTCGTCGTGGTATTCATCGACGATATTCTGGTATACTCCAAGACACCAGAAGAGCACGCAGAACATCTCAGGATTGTGCTAGGAGAGCTAAGAAAACACCAATTGTATGCCAAGTTCAGCAAGTGCGAATTTTGGCTAAGACAAGTGGGCTTTCTAGGCCACGTGCTGACCCAAGACGGTATCGCAGTGGACCCAGAGAAAGTCAAGGCCGTACTTGGCTGGAAGTCACCAGCCAGCGTAACAGACATACGGAGTTTCTTGGGAATGGCAGGATATTACCGCAGATTTATTGAAGGATTTTCCACCATAGCCAAGCCTATGACGTAGTTACTCAAGAAAGATAAGATGTTTGAATGGACAGAAACCTGCGAGAAAAGTTTCCAAGAACTAAAACGGAAGTTAATGACAGCACCGGTATTAATTGTCCCCGACATACACAAGAATTTTGAAGTATATTGTGATGCGTCCAGAAAGGGTCTCGGATGCGTGTTGATGCAGGAAGGCAAGGTTGTCGTCTACGCTTCAAGGCAACTTCGCAAGCATGAGGAAAATTATCCCACTCATGACTTAGAAATGGCAGCAGTTATTCATGCACTCAAGGAATGGAGGCATTTCTTACTTGGGAATCGATGTGAAATATATACGGATCACAAAAGTCTCAAATATATTTTCACACGGCCAGAACTAAACTTATGGCAACGACGTTGGTTGGAGTTAGTAAAGGATTATGATGTTGGTATCCATTATCATCCAGGGAAAGCAAATGTAGTGGCCTATGCCCTTAGTCGGAACCCCAGCTCCGACGAAAACTATCTGCACAGCTTGAGGCCCGAATTCCATCAAGAATTTGCCAAGCTCAACTTGATAATGGTAGCAGAAGGCACCGTATCAAACTTGGAAATACAACCCAACCTTGTGGAGAAAATTAAAGAAGCTCAGCCCGGTCACACTAGCACCGAAGGCATCAAAAGGAAGTTGAGTATGGGCAAGGCCTCGGAATACGTCATAGACAAAGAAGGAATATTATGGTACGGAGAAAGGCTCTGCGTGCCAAACATAGAAGACCTTAAACAACAAATTTTAGCTGAAGCACACACCTCTCCATATTCAATCCACCCTGGAGGAACCAAAATGTATAAAGATATTCAGGAAAGATTTTGGTGGCACGGTATGAAGAGGGACATAGCCGCCTTCATTGCATGTTGCGACTCATGTCAACGCATAAAAGCTGAGCATCAGAGACCAGCCGGACTACTGCAACCTACCAAAATACCTGAGTGGAAATGGGATGAAATAGGGATGGATTTTATTATCGGACTACCTCGGTCACGACACGGGAAAGATGCCATATGGGTCATCACTGACAGGTTGACCAAAGTGGCACACTTTATTCCGGTGAAGACAACCTACAACACTCAGAGGCTTGCCAGGATTTATCTTTCCCGCATAGTTTGTCTGCACGGTGTCCCGAAGACTATAATATCCGACAGAGGATTTACAACAGGCTCTGGGAACCCAACTAGCCTTCAGTACCGCATACCACCCACAGACTGATGGACAAATAGAACGCGTACACCAGGTTTTAGAAGACATGCTGAGAGCATGTGTCCTCACATATGGAACCAGTTGGGAAGAAAGCCTGCCATACGCCGAGTTCGCGTATAACAATAGCTACCAGGCCAGCCTACAAATGGCACCATTTGAGGCTTTATACGAACGAAGATGTCGTACCCCGTCAAATTGGTCAGAGACCGGGGACAGCCGCATCTTCGGACCAGACATGCTCAGAGAAGCCGAGGAAAAGGTCAAGCTAATCAGAGACCGACTTAAGACCGCTCAAAGTCGACAGAAGAGTTATTATGATCAGAAACATCGTAGGGTCAGCTTTGAACCCGGTGAGTTCGTATACCTGAGAGTGTCCCCTATGAGAGGATTGCAACGGTTTAAGATTAAAGGAAAGTTAGCACCAAGATTCATTGGACCATTCTGCATAGTGGCACGAAGAGGCACTGTAGCCCACCAGCTAGACTTACCCGAAGACTTGTCCGACATTCATGACGTGTTCCACGTCTCTCAGTTAAGGAAGTGCATAAGCAACCCGGAGAAACAAGTATCCCATGAAAACATTGACGTGCAGCCAGACCTCACTTATCGGGAACGTCCCGTAAGAATATTAGAGGAGTCTGAAAGGAGGACCCGACAGAAGACCATCAAGTTTTTCAAAGTCCAGTGGAGCAATCACACCGACAGTGAAGCAACTTGGGAAAGCGAGGATTTTCTTCGGACAGAGCATCCACACTTATTTAAGGATCAGCTGAAATCTCGGGGACGAGATTTTTCCTAAGGGGGTAGGTGTTGTGACACTCCAAAATTTTAATTTGGTTTTTTATCAAAAACCTTGTGGTTTTCTTTGAAAAGAGGCCATTTAAATTTTTCTTTCAGAAAACCTTCCTCTTAAAAACTTCCTTTGCTTTGGCAAGGATTTTATTTTTTTCAAACTTTGGTGTTTGATCTTTTGAAACTTCTTCTCTGTTTGTTCTCTCTCAAATTTATTTTGGGAGTTTAATCTTTTTCTTTTAAAATGAAACTCTATGAAAAACTTGGGATTTTCATATCTTGAAAACCACCCATGACTTTGCATTTTTGCCCATGTGATAAAACCCCTCCAAAACCTCCCCCACACCTTGTGATCAACCTAAGTTCTCTGTCCCAACTAATCCAAGCAAGTTTTGGATTTTATTCTAATTTTTTTTCTCAAATCAATTCCGAAAATTATTTGGAGCCTGAGTGATTTTCAAAGCAAGTACCCTTTTTCATTTGAGTTTTGACCTCAAACCAACTCTCCTGGTTAGTCCTTTGTACCCACAACTCAGAACCATCTTGATCCACTCCTCCTCTTTTCAAATTTTTCAAAATGCAGTCTCTGCAAGTTTGGACCAGATTTGCCAAATTTGATGAAATTCATATCTACACTGCTCCAAAAATTCCACCAAAATTCAGGCAGCCTACTTGAGCAATGAGAAGCCACTCCACCAAAAATCAGCTCAAGGAAAAATCACCAGAGGCCAAATTCATTCTGTCGAACACCTTGCATGCACTGCTGCTGTTCAAAATTCAGAAAAATTCAGTTTCAGTGTCGTTTTCGTCCATCAGTTTCTATCACGCGTAGACAGTGCGCTTGGCTCGATGCTCGTAGCCCCTCCCTCTTGTCCGGAGCTTCACACGCGTGCGTGGAGCCTTCCTGGCGTCGGTGGCGCGCTGGCCCGCCCTCGCTGGCGTCTTCTGCAGCGTCGGGACCTCCCGTGGCGGCCGACAGAAGGCACACCACGGCAGAACGCCGTTCAGCGCCGCCCAAAGCCCATTGGCTCTCCGCGTGTCCCTGCCGTGCCAACGCACGCCCGTGGCACCGTGGCCGTGGCCCGACAAGCACGGAACGTGCTCCCTGCCGCCGACGGGCCGCGCCACCCCCGTTCCGTCGAGCTCGCCCATAACACCAAATCCCAGCCCGTTTAGCACCTAAATGGGACCGGTGGACCTCAACGACGATGCCCAAGCCCCTAATCCCACTGCACATCCCCGGCACCGCCGTAATCAATCGCCGGAGATCCCCGTCAACGGCAACCGCCTCGGGCCGCCTATAAAAAGGACCCCCGAGCTCACCCTCGTGCACGCATCATCCCCACTCCTCACCAACACCCCGCCAGGCCACTAGGAGGACCTCAAGGAGGTCTCCTCCCCCAACTCCAGCCGCCCCGATCCGCCTCGGCCTCCACCATGATTCGCTCCGGTGAGGCCATCTCCGGCGACCAAACCCCGTCTGTTACCCTCTCTAGCTACCAGGAGCCTAACCCCCTCTTCAATTTGACCTTCACAGCTCTCTCCGACGAGTTCCTCGACCACCCGAGCCGCCGTCCGCCGGAGCAAAGCTCGCCGTCGACGTGGTACTCGCCAGCGACCACCACCACCACCAACCGACGCGGAATGGCGCCCTGAGCATGGAGGTACCCTCCGATCCCCCTGCCTCGCCGTGGATCGCCGCCGGCGACCACCGCGGCTCTCGGGCGCCGACGAGCTCCGTTCCCCTTTTTTTTGAAATTCAAACCTGACGAGTGGGACCCCACCGTCAGCCTCTCTGCTCTCTCTAGTGAAGCGTTTTCTGGAAGCGCCTTCGGGCAAAATGCGCTTTCCCCTTTGGGCTGGCGTAGTTTCTGCCGAAGCGTTTTCTGTTTTTATAAGCTAGCCCCTGGAAACTTTCTGTTTCATTATAGATGAGTCCCTGGGCAAAAACTCTTATAACTTTTAAAAAGAAAAGTATTTTTGATTGATTCTTTTTCTGTTCTCTTTAAAATTTTGTCTAGTTTTTTATCAGATTTATTTGAAAAATATTTGGAATACCTTCTGTTAACTCCTTGGTATTTACGATAGCGCATATATTTTCTTTATACCGTAGATACCGAAGGAGGTGACGGAGCCGCGAACTTCACCGAGCTAGGCTCCGACTACTCTGAACCAGGCAAGCATGTTTGAACTTTTGATATGATGAGTGTCTTGGCATGTTTTGCATTTAGTTAGTTTTATGGCATGTTGAGAAGCATATCGATGAACGTTATTTTATGCGATAATGAGGTAAGTGAGTTCAATGATCCATAAGTGGATGGATGTGAGTATGAATGGCCATGTGTTGGCATGAGGATGGGTGAGATGGCAGTGTTGTAGCATGCCAGTCTTATGCCAGACTATGTGACTTTAGTGTCAAACCATATCGGTCCAGTTCCTCTCATTTCCTTCCCTGTACTACCACATGTTTTCCGCAAGGAATATGGTTTAGTAAGTTGCAAACCGCTTTTCTGGTACACACCAAAAGGAGAGGCCGTGATGATGGTTCCATGGCCCTGGATTAAAGCCAGTCATCCGGTCAGGGGGCATGGGTGTTTCCGGTTGGGACCGAGAGGGGGGCACCCCTTAGAGCGCGTGTATATAAATTTGATCCCATGCTATTCGAGATTGTGATCTCCCCATCTCAAAAGTTTTTCTTGGACGATGTCTAGGGTGATTCCTAGCATCGAGAGGTAGGATGGGTGTGTACTGGTTAGCTCTGTTTTCTTCCGAAATTCCGTAAACGGAACTAGTCCTTCGTGACTACGGAAATCCGTTGGCTGTGGGAAGAATTTTGTACAAACTCTGCAGAGTCGTATATTCCTCCAAGTCATCCATTCCATGTCCAAATTCGTATTATCTTATCCTAATCAAAATGTCAGTTTTGATGGCAGAGACTCCGGCGATTCGCATGAGTGCTAATTCCGGTTAAATGATTATTCCTATGGATGGACTAACCCATTTATTCTTAAGAATTAAATGTTTATTATGAGTATTATTTACTTGTGAATAAAAGCCCTTTCTGCGATGTCGCTCAGACGTCCGACTGTGGCATTGTTGTATTTTATTTTCCTTTAAAGCCCTTTCTGCGATGTCGCTCAGACGTCCGACTGTGGCATTGTTGTATTTCATTTCTTTTAAAGCCCTTTCTGTGATGTCGCCCCGACGTCCGACTGTGGCATTTCTTTTAAAGCCCTTTCTGTGATGTCGCCTCGAAGTCCGACTGTGGCATTTCTTTTAAAGCCCTTTCTGTGATGTCGTCCCGACGTCCGACTGTGGCATTTCTTTTAAAGCCCTTTCTATGATGTCGCCTCGACGTCCGACTGTGGTATTTCTTTTAAAGCCCTTTATGTGGTGTCGCTAAGACGCCCGACTGTGGCCTCATTTCCTTATATTTATTTGTTCACCTTTCGAGGTGTCGCTTCAAACACCCGATCGGTAGTTATTTATGTTTTGTTGGGATTTCAGGCGGACTACCGCTGTTTCCCTTTTACTTACCTTGTTATGCTAATTTTTTGAATGTACATTGGTGAATTAATCATGACGCATCCATGCATGCATTTATTATATCTTACGTTCGAACTGTCTTGCGAGTACTTTCAAAGTACTCACTGGCTTGTTGATTTGGCCAGATGCTGACGAAGACGATCTCATGGATGAAGAGTTTGATAGCGAGTCCGAGACCTAGAGGAGTCCCAGTCAGTCTCGTGCGACCCTGGATTTGGTCACTGTTTTATATCCGCTTCCGGTACCAAATAAATTCATCGAGCCTCACCTCGACGCTCGATGAGATGACAGACTTAGAGTCTTGTATTTCTCTCCCCGCTGTGTTTTTCCACCACCGCCCTATCCTCGAGTCAGTAGTATGCCTCCACACCACTGTGTCATGTCCGCCATTATGTATAATTGTTGGCGTGCTTGTAATAATTTGGTTGAGCAACCGTAGTTCAACCCTGTAATATATTTTATGCTACTGGCTTATTGTATCAAGAATTTGTCTACATGTGAGGAGGATTTCTCTCATACTGGACTCAAAAGATTGGTTTCTCAATAAATATTTTTATTGGAAAACCGGTCGTGACAATTGCCATCTTGTTGAAAGACATTATATACGTGAATTATACAATGCTATCTTGTTGCAAAGGCATTATATATGTGAATTATGCAATGCCATGCTCTTTAGCCAATCATCATGTATGTGAATTATATCATTAAAAGTCCGTTATATCGACTAGAGGGGGGTGAATAGGCGATTTTTATGAAATTCTTCACTAAGGAATTTGCCGGTGTGGAAATTCCTTAGCGAAGAACTACTAGCAGCCGAATAAGTACTCAAAAGTAAACATAACAGAATACAAGCATAGTCATCATGATGAAATGAAGACAGGCACAGAGTACAGGAAGCGTAATCACAGGATAACACAGGACGAAGACAAACAGACTGAAGAAATTAAACTGAGGAAATTGAGAAAGTCTTCAGTCAAAGTCTTCAAACACAGATATGAACAAACACACAACACAGTTATGAGGAAATGAAAGAGTTGAGAAAATAGAACCAGTAAGCTTGGTGAAGACAATGATTTGGTAGACCAGTTCCAACTGTTGTCTCAGTTATACGTCTAGTTGGAGCGGCTGAGTATTTAAACTCGAGGACACACAGTCCCGGACACCCAGTCAAGGACACTTAGTCCAAGACACCCAGTACTCACCGTATTCTCCTTGAACTAAGGTCACACAGACCTCGTCCAATCACTCGTGGTAAGTCTTCAAGCGACTTCCAAACCTTCACAAACTTGGTCACTCGGCGATCCACAATTCCTCTTGGATGCTCTAGACCATGACGCCTAACCGTCTGGTAGAAGCACAGTCTTCAAAGGTAACAAGCGTCGGATCAACTCAGGATCAATCTCTTCTGTGATGGTCAATCACTTGGGGTTTGTAGGTGTTTGGGTTTTGGGTTTTTTTGGTTTTTCCTCACTTGATGATTTTCGCTCAAACTCCTCAGAGGATGGGTTGCTCTCAAATGACAAGTGTCAGTTCCTCTCGGAGCAGCCAACCAGCTAGTGGTTGTAGGGGGCGGCTATTTATATCCTAGGGAGCAGCCCGACATGATAAGACATAAATGCCCTTCAATGATATGATCGTTAGGTGGATAGATATTTTGGGACAGCTGGCGCATAGCACATCAACAGTCGGAATTTTGAGTAGCAAAATCCTCAGGGCTATCATGTTCCTCACTGTGTAGGCTATCAGCACTAGCGAATTCCTAACTCCTCAGTCAGGACAAATTCCTCAGAGACCAGAAGAACTTCGTCTCTGTAACTGAAGAAATTGACTGAACTGTATGAGATTTCCAATGGCTTCACTCGAAGGGATTGGTAGGTGTAGGATTTTGAGTTGAGCATCACATGGAAATTTTTCCTTAGTATTTCCTCGACCCCCTTTAACAGTACGGTGTTTCATATGACTCAAGAAAGAGAAAAACAAAACTATGAAAACAGAAGTCTTCAAGCTTCATATTCCTTGCATGAATACCAAGTCTTCACGGACACACCAATTTCTTCACTTTCAAAGTCTTCATGAAAGTCTTCAGAAATACCAAAATCTTTAGTCAAAGATATTCATTTTTAGGGGTCGACTTTTCCTTTAAATATCAAACTCCTCATAGACTTATAGACCTGTGTACACTCACAAACGCATTAGTCCCTTAACCTATAAGTCTTCAATACACCAAAATCACTAAGAGGCACTAGATGCACTTACAATCTCCCCCTTTTTGGTGATTGATGACAGTATAGGTTAAGTTTTCAACGGGGATAAGCATATGAAGTGTAACTAATGATATTGAGGAATTTGATTGCAAGATATAGAAGAACTCCCCCTGAAGATGTGCATAGTGAGGAATTTTCCTTTGAAGCAGTGCACAATTGAAGAGTTGAATCACGGGGATCACCCCCTATATCTTGTAATTCATACACGCATTTAACATATAATATGAAGAATTTGAAATGCATGATGAAATATGGTGCCTGATGAAATTCAGCATGCGTGCAATAATATTAACGAGGAATAAGCATGCAGAATAGTGCATCAAAAGTATCAAAGCACAGTGCATCAAAAGTATCAGAGCATTATCAGGTTTAAGATTACAACTCGATCCAATAAAGTTTCAGAAGAATGTGAGTTGTAACTTAGCAAATAAAAAATGCCCATATAGTAGACCCGCTTGAAGACTAACTCATATTTCTCCCCCTTTGTCATCGAATGACCAAAAGGATCGAAAATGAGGACTAATGAACCTGAAGATAATCATGTTGATGAAGGAGCGCCATTGCTGTTGGGGTCGTTTGTTGATGTAGGGCCTGCCGCAGTGTCGTCCAAATCTTCATGTTCATCAGTGTCGCGCGATGAAGAAAATGAGCTGGCCACCAGAGAAGGAACTTGGACCTTCTTGAATTTCTTCGGTGGAGGTGCAGACCAGTCAAAATCTTCTTTGAGACCCATGTTCCTCAGGTCTTCTTCACCATATAGATGTGACTGGATTGCCCAGGTGCGACCGAAGACTTGATGGAGGTAGTAGTGGTTTTTCATCACTGCATTGTGTGTGGCAGTCATGTTGTGAAGAAGTGAACCAAACTGACTCTTAACCCATTTGTGATTTCAATCCACCTTCTGGTGAAGACTAAGCAGATGTTCACGATCAGTCATCACGCGCGGAGCAGTGGCTTGAGGAGTGGACTTAGGTGCATTGGCAGAGTCATGTGTGGCAGAGTCATCATTGGTGGAATAAGATGCAGCTTTGCGAAACTGGCCATCCAATGGACGAATGCCTTCATCAATTATAGCTGGTGCCTTGCCCTTTCCGTCAACTGAGGAATATGTCTGCTTGAGGACTTCAATTGGGGGCAAGTAGCTGCGGTGATTCTGGAAATCAGCTTGTAGTTGAGTGAAGACCTTGTCCTGAGGAATCTCATAATCCAAGGTGCATAATGTTGGGGAACGTCGTAAATTCAGAAAATTTCCTACGCACATGCACGATCATGGTGATGCATAGCAACGAGAGGGGAGAGTGTTGTCTATGTTATGACAACGTGGTTGATGTAGTCGTACGTCTTCAAAGTCCGACCGATCAAGCACCGAAACTACGACACCTCCGAGTTTTAGCACACGTTCAGCTCGATGACGATTCTCGGACTCCGATCCAGCAAAGTGTCGGGGAAGAGTTCCGTCAGCACGACTGCGTGGTGACAATATTGATGTTCTACCGTCTCAGGGCTTCGCCTAAGCACCACTACAATATTATCGAGGAGTATGGTGGAGGGGGGGCACCGCACACGGCTAAGAAAACGATCACGAAGCTCAACTTGTATGTCTAGATGTGCCCCCTGCCCCCGTATATAAAGGAGCAATGGGGGGAGGCCGTCCGGCCCTTGGGCGCGCCAAGGAGGAGTCCTCCTCCTAGTAGGAGTAGGACTCCCCTCTTTCCTACTCCTACTAGGAGGGGGAAAGGAAGGGGGAGAGGGAGAAGGAAAGGGGACGCCGCCCCCCTCTCCTAGTCCAATTCAGACTAGAGGGGGAGGGGGCGCGCGGCCCACCCTAGTAGGTGTAGGAAAGAGGGGGGTCCATAAGGCCCATTACTTCTCCCGGGAGGGGGGGGGGTTCCGGTAACCCTCCGGCACTCTAGTTTTCTCCGAAATCACCCGGAACACTTCTGGTGTCCGAATATAGCCGTCCAATATATCAATCTTTATGTCTCGACCATTTCGAGACTTCTCGTCATGTCTGTGATCACATCCGGGACTCTGAACAAACTTCGGTACATCAAAATATATAAACTCATAATGAAACTGTCATCGTAACGTTAAGCGTGCGGACCCTACGGGTTCGAGAACAATGTAGACATGACCGAGACATGTCTCCGGATAAAAACCAATAGCGGAACGTGGATGCTCATATTGGCTCCCTCATATTCTATGAAGATCTTTATTGTCCAGACCACATAACAACATACTTTGTTCCCTTTGTCATCGGTATGTTACTTGTCCGAGATTCGATCGTTGGTATCTCAATACCTAGTTCAATCTCGTTACCGGCAAGTCTCTTTACTCGTTTCATAATACATCATCTCGCAACTAACTCATTAGTTGCAATGCTTGCAAGGCTTATGTGATGTGCATTACCGAGAGGGCCCAGAGATACCTCTCCGACAATCGGAGTGGCAAATCCTAATCTCGAAATACGCCAACCCAACATGTACCTTTGGAGACACCTGTAGAGCTCCTTTATAATCACCCAGTTACGTTGTGACGTTTGGTAGCACACAAAGTGTTCCTCCGGCAAACGGGAGTTGCATAATCTCATAGTCATAGGAACATGTATAAGTCATGAAGAAAGCAATATCAACATACTAAACGATCGGGTGCTAAGCTAATGGAATGGGTCATGTCAATCACATCATTCTCCTAATGATGTGATCCCGTTAATCAAATGACGCCACATGTCTATGGTTAGGAAACATAACCATCTTTGATTAACGAGCTAGTCAAGTAGAGGCACACTAGTGACGTTTAGTTTGTCTATGTATTCACACAAGTATTATGTTTCCGGATAATACAATTCTAGCTTGAATAATAAACTTTTATCATGACATAAGGAAATAAATAATAACTTTATTATTGCCTCTAGGGCATACGGAGATAGTGCAACATTGTCCAGGTGCCAATGGAGCTCTTGGGCATGGAGGATTAAGTGTGAATTTCTTCATGTACTTAGGAGTGACATATCTGTACTCCCTCCATTCTCTTGCCCATCTCCTCTCTATCCTCTGTTTGCGCACTATGCACTCATTCTTGGTTTCCTCAGTAGGTTTGCAGCACCCAGCAGATATGTCATCAGGGATCTCAAACACTGTATTTACCTCAGGCCTCCACTACTAGAAAACCCCCTACTAATGGCGCACCTAATATGGCCATTAATGGCGCATCTGTGGTGCGCCATTAACAGCACGCCATTAGTAATTTTTACTAATGGCGCACCACCTGGTGCGCCATTAGTATCTGGTATACTAATGGCGCACCGCGGGTGCGCCATTAGTATAGGCCAGCGTGCGCCATTAGTATGCCTCCCAGGGGCCATTTATACCCAGGTGCTTTGGCATACTAATGGCGCACCACCACTGGATGCGCCATTAGTAACCGCGGCATACTAATGGCGCACTACCCAGTGATGCGCCATTAGTATGCACTGTCATACTAATGGCGCACTGTCCTGTGATGCGCCATTAGTATGAATATTAGGTTTTTTTTATCTTTTTATTTTCTGTTTTTTGCACAGGTTACAAAATGTATAGTTTGACAAAATATAGACAGCACACATCAACAACAGATTCATCGAATACAATAGAAGATTAGTCTTTGAATACAATTCATCATATTAGTCTCCGAATACAATTCATCATATTAGTCTCCGAATTAAAAAGACCGAACAAAGATAGAACATTATAATACAAGTCTCGAGACCGCGAGTAGCGAGTTTGTCTTCACATTACAAGTCGATATCGATCATCTAAACTACCATCACATAGAAGAGAGCTGCGGTCATCACGATGAGCATCATCACGATGAAACTCGCCTTCATCCGGTTCCTCCAACGCTCCCTCCCCTCTCCCGCTAGATAGCGGGCGTATCTAGATTCGGCCTCGGCCCTAGTGGTGTACCCTTTGTAACTGTTACCGCTGAATCGGTGAACCTGTCTCCGACACTCCTCCCAGTCATCGTAGACTCCGGGAACCTTACCCTTGTACACGACATACGTCGGCATCGCTATGCACTAGCCAAACGAAACGTTAGTACCAATTCACAGACAATACATAAGCAATATATAATTATGCAACAGAACGATCGGAAGAGAAAAGGAAGACATTAATAGCATCGATTACATCTAAGTTGAACGACTCTCGAAACCAAAGAGACATACTACAAGTTCATTAAAGTTTAATTACAACATGAGCCAATCGATGTTTCAGAACTAGACAACTCGACTCAAGAGACCGGAGCGTGGATGAAGCCGCCGTCTATCGTGGGAGTCATGAAAGAACGGGCGTTGTCATCCTGCATTTGTAGCATTGTGTCGATGTCACTGTTGGACGGTTGATTTCTAAGGTAGAACTGCCCCGAGGTACGAAGGACATCTTGATGGATGATTTCCGCAAACTCCGACTGGATGCGAAAGAATTCTTGTCGGAGGTCCGCGTCCTGGATTGCCGACACGCTCGCGGCCCAATCTTTGAGTTTACTCGGTCGCAGAAGTTGATGATGGTCCCGTACGATCGCCCGCATGTGATGGATGGCGTAGTAGGCACCCTTCTGACCGCCAGGCGGCTGCTTGACGCAGCAGAACATCGTATTGTGGGAGAACACGTGCTTGCCGTACTTACGAATTGGCCTGGTGAAGGTGCCTCCAGATTGGGCGTAGCCGGGGAGAACATCATCAAGAACCTTCTTGACATTTGTGTAGTCTACGTTCGACTGACGGTCCGGGTCAAAATACGTGGCCATGGAATATTTGGGGCTTAGGAGGATGAGCGTGCAACGTGTGTCACTGCAGAAAACACGGAATGTTAAAAGAAAAACGATCGAAAAGTAAGAATTCATATGTTACGGGCCGGTTGAGGGGAGGACTTACTCGGGAAAGTAAGGCACGAGGAAGTTATCCTTATCTTGGTTTGCCAGAATGACGCCTTCGAGGTAAGAACTCGCGACTTGCCGGTCCCCAGCGCTACCCAAGATCTTGGCATGCATGTAGAAGGGGTCGACTATCACGATGTCCGGGGTCTTGTCGCGAATGATCCGCATCTCCATACTCAGCGAAAATAGCCGAACGAAGGTGTAGTGCAGCGGATGAAGGTTCAACATAGCGTGGATGTCATCAAAACGCAGGACGATCGTACGCCCGATGGAGTTATCCACAAAGCCCTTGCCCTCTGGCACCTTGGCCGCGAAAACCGGGTATGCCACATCCTTCTCCCTGAGACGCCGCTTCTCCAAAGCAAGAACACTGTCATGCAGACTCCGCATAGCACCGGTTGCAGCATTGAGCATATTTGTCGGTAGCATCGCCCTACCCGCCACATGCACCCTCCTCGAGATATCCTGCGGTGAAGGTGGCCCGTCCTGAGCACGGATCGTACTCGGTGCCGGCTGGCTCGCACCCTTCTTAGTCTTTCTTTTGCGTGCCTTCTTCTTCTCCTGTAATGGGACCGAGTTCTGCTCACAGACCGCCTTCTTGAGTGTGTTGGGGCTGATAATACTTCGCACCTCGCCTATCTGAGGCTCGGTGAAGTCGGCAGCTGGAGGCGTCTCCTGAGAGCTGAACGCCACACGGCGCCTGTTGCAACTTGGCTTCTCCGCGGTACGAGCTAGATCGCACACGTCTTTTGTTGGGTTTGGTTCTTGAGAAGGAGGCCCCATGAAGTCGCCATCGTACCCATGCTCGGCAAAGTACTGATCGACGTTGCCAAATGTATCATCGTCGTCGTCGTCGTCGTTCTGATCCTGTGCCATATGCATGTTTGGATCCAGTGGCATAGGGATGTCCGGCACCGTTACAGCGGTCTTGCCATGGGGCCGACTTGGCGCCGGCACGACTGGCGGTGTTGTCTTTGGGGTGGTGTCCCCCGCCCCCAAAGGAATCTGGCTCTTCGGCCAAAGCAGGGGCTAGCTCAGGCAGGCGCTGAGGGTCATCACGTCTTCATCGTCGGCCCCGATGGGTCGAATCGGAGGTAACAAGTCGTCGCAGCCTGGCAGCACCCGAACCAGTTGAACCCTAAACAAGTTGGGTGGCATCTGGGTACCGTGGAACAAGGGGTTGCCCGGTTGAACGATTTTGCCCTTGGTGACATCGACCAACTCGTTGTTCACGAAGTGGAGGAGAGTGCACGAAACGTCGGCGGCGCCCTGCGAAAACATGTAGGGCGTCAGGGATGCCCAGTCAAAGGCAAGGAGATGAAGTCCTCGGCCGAGAGAGGCTTAATTAGTTACCGTGATGATGGCCTCGAGCTCGGCTAATGTCGAGGCACCGCCAACGGCGGGCGTGCAGTTGACGGAGCGGCCGCTTGCTGAAGAGGTGCCGGCCGGCGTACACCCGGGTGCATTAAGCTCCCGTGCCGGCGTCGGAGACACCAATGCCGCCTCCGCCGGAGGCACCAATGGCCCCGCCATCGCATTATGCGAGTTGCTGGCCGTGAAGCTAGGAATCGGGGGCGGCCCCTGTTGGCCGCCCGCAATCCACGCACTCAACCCCGAGATCAAGGTAGGCACAAGGGCGGTGATCGTCGCTCCGAGTCGTTGTTCCACTTGCTCTTGGACAATCTCCGGAATCCACGCCACCTGTGCCTTGAGTTCTTGAACCTCTCGCGCCTGGCCGTTGATATCGTACGCCTCATAGGTCATCAGGTTGTGCTCGGCGCCCTGTGACAAGGCGAATATGAGTTGTTCTTCCGCGGAAGAATCCTCATGTAAAGGGTACGACAGAAGCTTCTGCTTGAACCAACGCATGAAACATGAGTTGTGCTCTTTGAGTATATCTCCGTCCGTCCTCTGTTGGCCTCGGTCATCGTACCTCTTCTTAATAAAGGTTTTGTGCTCTACCACCCAAGGATCGACCACGTCTATGTGTTGTAGCGCGACTAGGTTTGCTCTTTCAAAGTCGGTGAGTCAACCCTCGAAGTCGACATGCATTTCGCGGCGACCCTCACGGTGACCCCATCCAGCGAGCCTGCCGAGGTGCCTGTTGACAGGCAGACCAACGGGGTTCTCGATGCCTAGATAATTCGTGCAGTAGGAGATGCACTCTTCGGTCAGAAAGCCCCTGGCTATGCTTCCTTCTGGACGTGACATGTTGCGAACGTATCGTTTGATGACACCATTCATCCTTTCGAACGGCATCATGTTGTGCAGGAACGTCGGCCCGAGTTGGATGATATCCTCCACTATATGGACTAGCAGATGCACCATAACGTCGAAGAATGCGGGCGGGAAGTACATCTCAAGCTCACATAGTATCACCATGATCTCTTCCTGTAGCCTTCTGAGTTGCCTCACGCCAATCGACTTCCGAGAGATGACGTCGAAGAAGTTGCATAGGCCAAATAGCGTTTCACGGACGTGCGCGTCCATGATCCCACGGATTGCAACTAGAAGTATCTGCGTCATCAGCACGTGACAGTCGTGAGACTTCATCCCGTTGAACTTCTGCTTCGCTGGGTCTAGGTATCTGCTTATCTTCCCCGCGTAACCGTAAGGAAGTTTTACTCCTAGGAGGCAGGTGAAAAACTGCTCGATCTCCTCCTGACTTAGAGTGAAGCACGCGGGAGGGTAGTCATTTCCGGTCTTCTTGGCCTTTTTGCCTTTGCGACGACTTTCTGTGTCCTGCTTCGCCTCATCATCATCATCATCATCATCATCATCATCATCATCATCATATATAGCGTGAAGCTCCTGCCTAATGCCCATTGATGTCAAGTCTGCCCTTGCTTTCGGCCCATCTTTGGTCCTCTCTGGCATGTTGAGCAGGGTACCAAGTAGACTCTCGCACACGTTCTTCGTGGTATGCATGACATAAAGGCTGTGAGGCACACGGTGGATCTTCCAGTACGGCAAGTCCCAGAAAACAGACCTCGTTTTCCATACCTTCAGCAGCGGCTCTGGCGCCTTTCGCTTCTTTCCCGGCTCTGGCGCCTTTTGCTTCTTTCCCGGCAGTGGGCAGTCTTTCCAATTTTTCAACAGCTTGTCTATTTCCTCGCCGCTCCTCGTACACGGGCGTTTTCGGGGTTCGGTTTCACCATCGAACAGATCCTTGCGTTTCCTCCACGGGTCATCGTCGCGAAGCCACCTTCGATGTCCCATGAACACGGTTTTCGAAGACCCGGGATCTCTATCTAGCTGGCGATACGTTGTGTCATCCATGCACCTTACGCATCCAGAAAATCCGTGGACTACCTGCCCCGCAAGATATCCGTAACCGAGATAGTCGTGCACCGTCGTGAGCAGTGCGGCTCTCATAGGGAAATATTCTTTCTCTGCGGCGTCCCACGTATTGGCTGGCGTTTTCCACAGCGTGTCAAGCTCCTCTTTCAGCAGCCCCAGATACAGATTGATGTCGTTCCCTGGTTCTTTCAGCCCTTCAATTAGCATACTCATGTGAATGTACTTCCTCTTCATGCACAACCAGGGGGGAAGGTTGTACATCCACACAAACACAGGCCAGGTGCTATGTGTGCTTCTCTGGCTGCCAAACGGATTGACTCCATCGGTGCTCGCGCCCAGCACGATGTTCCTTGGATCGTTCCCAAATTCTGGGTATTCGAAGTTCAATGCTTGCCACTGGCTCGCATCCTTAGGGTGACTCAGCATCTTGTCTTTTTTATCTATCTCCGGATCATTTGCGTCATCTTCTCGCTTCTTCTCCTCCCTATCCGCGTGCCAACGCAGGAGCTTTGCTACCTTAGGATCCGCGAAATACCGCTGCAGACGAGGAGTGATCGGAAAGTACCACACCACTTTTCGAGGAGCTTTCTTCCTCTTCTTGTATCGAGTGACACCGCACACCGGACATATTGTAGACTCCGCGTGCTCGTCCCGATAAATGATGCAATTGTTCATGCACATATGGTATTTCACGTGCGGTAAATCCAGAGGACACACGATTTTCTTTGCCTCCTCCAAACTGGTCGGGCACTTGTTCCCCTTGGGAAGACGTTCGTGCCAGAATGACATGTTCTCGTCGAAGCATGCGTCGGTCATTTTGTGTTTTACCTTCATCTCCAGAGCCATGAGCGTTACTTTCAGGCGGGTATCCTCGGTCCTGCATCCTTCATACAACGGAGTAACCGCGTCTAACTCAAGTTGATCCATCTTGGCTTTCTCTCGGGCGGCAGCTCTTGCGTTATCCATCTGCTTGAGAAGCAGCTCTTGAATATGAGGGTCCTGCACCCAGCCCATCGATGGTCCAACGTCGTCTGCTCCGCCGGCATCATCATCATGTCCTGCATCTTCTACATGATGACTGTGTACAGCATCACCGTCGAGATCATCTCCTGGGGATTCTTCATCTTCTCGCCCCCCCGAGTCGCGGTGGTTGTCTTGCTGCCCTTCCTCATTTCTTGCCCGGCCCCCATGAACGACTTCATAGTCATCTTCATCACCTTGCCACCGATAGCCATCCATGAAACCACGCAAGAGCAGGTGGTCCCGCACCTGCCCGGAATCCGGGTCCGCAATAAGGCTATTCAGCTTGCATCTTCGACACAGACATCTTATCTCCGTCTCGTTCTTTTGAAGCATCTCGGCCTTCGCGGACCTCAAAAACCTATTCACGATGCCTTCGGTCATCGTGCGGACCATGGTCGCCTGCGGGGTAGAGCAAAATGATATTTTAGAACCAAGAAAAAATTTGGCATGACTTTCCCTAAAAATAGGACCAAAAAGAATGCTTAATGCCAAAATTCTCGCCGAAACGGAAATGAATCAACATTCCGGCAAAATATTGGCAACTATCGCATTTCAAATACCGGTACACCTCCAAACACAAACACATATGCAACACCACAAACATATGCAACACCACGAACATACATAGATCTAGCTAGGCCATAAAAAGTGCATGTGCACATTGTTTGTAGGGAGAACAACATAAATATAGCTTCCCCCCTTACTTACCTAGCAAAACAAGGTAACATAACCACTTAATTTGAATGAATCTATGGTGGAAATGAGGTGAAAAAGAGGAGGCACCCGAGACAAGGAGGAGGCGATGGAGAGAATGAAGTGGGGAGAAAGTGAGTGTGGGAGGAGAGGCTGTCCAAAATATCTTGTTGCTGCCCACTTACTAATGGCGCACCAGCAACAAATGCGCCATTAGTAATCCAGGTTACTAATGGCGCACCCCCTGGCAGTGCGCCATTAGAACTTTTGCAAAAAAAGGAATAAAAGCAATAATAAAAAAAATAACATTAGTGGCGCACCTCCTGGATGGTGCGCCATTACTAGTTACAACTAGTAATGGCGCACCACCAGGGGATGCGCCATTAGTATGTTTGGACAGGCGCACTAGTTCAAAAAAAAATTTGGTACTAATGGCGCACCGTGGTCAGGGTGCACCATTAGTAGTTTCAACACTAATGGCGCATCAGAGGTGGTGCGCCATTAGTATATACTAATGGCGCACCACTTGTCTGGTGCGCCATTAGTGTCATTTCCATCTATAGCCCTTTTTCTAGTAGTGCTCTTTCCTCCTTTCTGTGGCCTTTTACCATCAGCCATTTTCTTTAGTTGAGGAATTTGAACAATTGAATTCTCTGAAGAAGTATGCAACTTTTCTTCGAGGAACGCTGCAAATGAGTTAAGTTGATGAGAACCTAGTGATTCAGCAGCTGACATGTGTACCTGTGAATAGAGTATAGTTGCGAGGAATTTGGAGAGGTCATATGCGTTCTAAGAAGGTTTTTCAAAAAGAACAAGTTTGAGGAATTTGACCAGATGAGTCTTGAAGATTTTCACTAAGTGTTCTTTGTCTTAGGTTCCAGAGTTGTATAGATAGAAGATCCACACGATTGAGGAATCTTGAAGAAAAATGATGCTTAGAAAAATGAATCAAGAACAGATGACTTGTGAGGCGTTCAGTGTGTGAAGATATGAAGAAAAACACTTTTGAAGATTTTGTAGATAATCATTCGAATCAACGAGGGCAGTAAAAGTAACTTTTAATTACCCTGGATGACGAACACGATGAAATGGAGTGAGGAGATGTGAAGTTCGTCTATGCAGATCTTCCACGCCCTAACTTGGCAAAGGAAGACGGCTACGGCGGCGACGGAGTGAAGATGTCCGTGGTCGGCGTGAGTACGTCGGCGACGAGGTCGATGCAGTGAAGCTCTTCCTCACTGGCAGCGATGAAGTAGCGGCGGCGCTAGGGTTTGAGAAGCTCGAGCTGGAGAGAGAGGTCGAGCGGAGTAACAGAAGTGAGGAGGGGAAGGAGGGGTATTTATAGCCACGGTGAAAAACTGCTCGCCCAAAGAAATTGGACGAACGTGCCCCTGACCCTTCCCATTCACATGACATGTGTCACCCACGTAGTGAGAGGTGGAGATCGTGTTAGATCCTGGGTGAGTGGATAAGTGTATCGTGGGATGCGGAACGGTTTGAGCGGCAAAGCCGAAAATTTAGATAAGATAGGTTTTAATGTTCCTTCGCAATTTCTTCAGCTGACAAGGACACAGTGAAGATTTTGAACGAGTTTCAAATAGAACGCACATGCAGAATTTGTGAACAGATTGGGTTGAGTAAAGCATAGAGGGGAAGGGTCTGATCACATTCACTTAGCAGAAAACCAACTTGAAGAAATAGCAATAAGTGAATGCTGTAGAGGACATAAACTCATATATATATAGCCAATGAAGAAAAAAGACGGAACCAGTGAAGACTATTCAAAGTTGAAGAATATGAATAATTGAGGAATTTCAACTTTTGGTGGTGGCGTGACCCATTGTATAAGAATGATGATTTCAGACACCGCGTACAATTATCGTAGGGTTCTGAGAATCAAATTCTTCGTTAATTTCTTCACACTAAGAGTGTTATTCTTCATTGATTGAAGAAAAACGTTTCTTCATGTGTTGCACATCTAAGTAATCAATTTTGCATAAGTGTTAGGATGAGTGTCCCTTTCAAAGAACATTTGAAGATTCTAGGATATTTAGCTCACACCGCAACTTGCTAAATCTCTTCTCATCCAAGGGCTTTATGAAGATATCGGCTAGCTGTTCTTCAGTCTTCACATGCTCAGTAGAAATGTCGCTGTCGGTGTCAAAACCGGCGGATCTCGGGTAGGGGGTCCCGAACTGTGCGTCTAGGTCGGTTGGTAACAGGAGGCAGGGGGCACGAAGTTTTACCCATATTCGGGCCCTCTTGATGGAGGTAAAACCCTACGTCCTGCTTGGTTAATATTGATGATATAGGTAGTACAAGAGTAGATCTACCAGGAGATCAGAGAGGCTAAAGCCTAGAAGCTAGCCTATGGTATGATTGTTGTTCGTCCTGCGGACTAAAACTCCCCGGTTTATATAGACACCGGAGAGGGCTAGGGTTACACAGAGTCGGTTACAATGGTAGGAGATCTACATATCCGTATCGCCAAGCTTGCCTTCCACGCCAAGGAAAGTCCCTTTCGGACACGGGACGAAGTCTTCAATCTTGTATCTTCATAGTCCAGGAGTTCGGCCGAAGGTATAGTCCGGCCCCCCGGACACCCCCTAATCCAGGACTCCCTCAGTAGCCCCTGAACCAGGCTTCAATGACGACGAGTCCGGCGCGCAGATTGTCTTCGGCATTGCAAGGCGCGTTCCTCCACCAAGTATTTCATAGAAGTTTTTGAACACAAAGGTAGTGTCCGACTCTGCAAAATAAGCTTCCACATATTGCCATAGAGAGAATAATATTTACACAAATATAATCTGCTGACGTATTCCGTAGCGTGACATCATACCATGGCCAAGTCTTTATTCGAATCATTTTATTGTCCCACCTCAGCGCGTTTAGCGAGGCGGCTTCCTTGGCACGTCTTGTTAAAGCAGAGATCGTGTCCCCTTATTCCGGGATTCTCATCAATACGGGTGTGAGTAACCCAACCACGCCATTGACTACGGCGCTTGCGAGATAAGCGAGTTTTACCAGGCTGGTGGAGACGCATAGTCGCGTCCGCCCATATAAGGGGATAAGGATCCACCTTTTCATCCACGCCTTCTTCCTCCTTCGCCTATCCATTTCCGCGCACTCGAGCTCCAGCGCCCAAGTCCGCACACCCCACCTCAACCTTCTCCAGCCATGTTCGGAGCGGGAGGCAAGTGGATGGTCTCCTCCTTCACGGAGGGACACATCAAAAGACTGAGTAAGGCCGGATACTTGTCTAGCGACATTGCGCACCGGCTTCCCGAAGAGGGGCAGCTCATCCCCACCCCTAGGCCCCATGAGAGGGTGGTGTTCCTCCCCCATTTCCTCCACGGCCTGGGCTTCCCTCTCCAGCCATTTGTCCGGGGGCTCATGTTCTACTATGCCCTGGATTTCCATGATCTGGCCCGAATTTTGTCCTCAACATCTCGGCGTTTATCGTCGTGTGCGAGGCTTTCTTCTGCATCCGCCCCCATTTCGGCCTATGGCTCAAGACTTTCAATGTCAAGCCGAAGGTGGTGCGCGGCACTTAGGAGGAGTGCGGAGGCGCCATGGTGGGCAAGATGCCCAACGCCTTATGGCCCGAGGGTTCCTTCGTGGTGTCCCTAAAGGGGTGGCAATCGGGGTGGTTTTACATCACAGAGCCGCGCGACCCTGAATGGGTCGCAGCCCCCGAGTTCTGATCCGGACCCCCTACGCGGCTCACCTCCTGGAAAGAGACGGGCCTGTCGTGGGGTAAAGAAGGAGAGCTGACCGGACTCCAAACATGCGTCCAAACCCTGGTGGACAAGAAGCTCAAACTTGTCAACGTAGTCCAGGTTATGCTCATCCGCCGGATCCTCCCGTGTCAACAACGGGCTTTCAACCTGTGGGAGTTCGACCCGGCGCAGCACCAAACTCTAAGCAAGCTCTTCGACACAACGTACGAAGATGCCTGGAAGGTGCTTTTCAAGGGCGCCGAGGCCCCCGCATCCGCTACCGAGGATCGCGGATTCAGCACGCAGCGTCGCGCTCGTGCGGTAAGCTGTATTTACCTTTTACAGGGTATTAGTTTTTCATAGTTTGACTCCAAGCGGGATCTTAAGCTCCCTTACCTTTGACAGGATTGGCAGGAGACGTCCGGACAGATCAACTGTCCAGCTCCTTTGCCCGAAGGCCCAGCGGACGCTCGCTTGGCAAAGTTGCTGCTTCCGGCACCCTATGTGGTGCCGGAGAAGAAGGCCAAGAAGAAGGCCACGGGGATTCGGAAGAGTGCCCAGTGCCTGCGGGTGTCGGATTCATCATCCGACGACTCCAAGACACACCCCTCCCGTGAAGACGACGAGGAGGAAGAAGAGACCTCTCCCCCTCCAGCGGGGGGAGAGAAGAAAAGGAAGGCTGCCCCAACTGGGGAGCCGAAGGGTCCAAGAAGGGGAAAACCCTTCCTCCGGATGGCTCCACCAACAACGACGACGGCGAACAGGAGTGGCCGCACAGGGCCAAGCCCCCAGCGAGATCGTAAGTGTCCGGGTACCATAGTGATTCATAGTATTCTTCCATTGCACAACTTTTCCTTGTGTTGAACATGTTTATGCAGTCCACCCAATGACCGGCTCGACGTGTCATCAAGCTGTTCCCTGGATTCGTCGGATGTGAATTCGCTTCCGACGGCTACCTCCCCCACCCTATGGACAACGCCGAGGTGCTATCCCAATAGGTTCCAAGCCAGGAGGAGGTGGTCCTGGAGGCGCCGCAAGGCAACCTCCCGGACTCCAGGCGCGAAGGGGATAAAACCCCCAAGGGCTCCGAGTCCGGCCTTGAGCCGGACACCGCACCAGAACATTTAATGGTTCCGACTCCAGCAGGGGGCCTCCTTCCAAGAGGAGCGAGCCTACCGAGCCGGTGACCTCCGTCCAATGGGAGGCATCGGATAATTTGCTGGAGACGCTTAACGGCGCCTCCCTCGACAAGGAGCACCACACTATTATGAGTACGGTGATCCAGAAGGTTTAGTCCGCCAAGAGCGGACTGACTGAAGCATGTGCCAGCCTTCTAACATGCTTTGAGGTAGGTAAAGAATATGTAAAAATATTATCGCATAGACAGTAGCCCCTGATGCTCTGTTCGGCGTTCGGAAAGAAAAGCCGAATAGAGGATCTAATAATCGCAGGAGTCTAACATAATCAAGTCAATATGCGTATTTAGGCTTTGCTGCTGGCCTCCGCCGCACTGACTGTGGAGGTGGATATGCTGAAGCAGAACCTCGTGCAGTCCGAGAACGGCTCGGCCATGCCAAGAGGCAACTCGAGGAGAAGGAAGGTAAGTAATACCTTGCGCAATTATATAGAGAAGATGTGGTTGCAAAAAATGACAGGATCAACGTGCTATTATAGGGGCCACGGCCGAGGTGGCAACCCTTAAGCAAGCGCTGTCCGAGGCCGAAAACAGGGCGGCCGCGGAGCGCACGGAGAGAGAGAGAAGCAGGAGGCGCGGGTGGAGGAGGTGCAGAAAGAGCTCCAGGCTCTCGTGAAAAAACACGAGAGTTTGGAGCTTGACTCAAAGACGGAAGCGTCCGAGCTTGTGGCTGCCCTCAAAAGCGCGAAGTCTGCCAAGGCCGAAGCCCAGAAAGCCCTCAAAGAAATTGACGCGATGAAGAAGATAGCAGCGGGTAAGGCATTCATTATGCAAAGCAAGCACGTGAAAGTGAATTATTTTTTACTTACCCGAGTCCGGAGCTCTCGAGGAGCATTCGCAGATTTGCCCCGCAGTGCGTATGATGCCGCCGCCTACTACCGAGCCAAGGAGGGGAGCTCGACAGAGAAGGTGTTCTGGTCTCAGTGTGCTGAGGCCGGACACCTGGTGCCTTTGAGCGACCAGCTGAAGCAGATGGTCGAGCTCCACAAGGTTGCCGAATAGACCGTAAAGGGCCTCATAGTTCGGCTGTGGCTTCGAGAGGCTCTGCCTGGGAGCTACTTCGGGCTGGTGAGGCGACTTGTGGATGCCTGTCCACGGCTTGAAGTAATCAAGCGCTCCATCTGCATCGAAGGTGCTCGTAGGGCGCTTGCCCCTACTAAAGTGCACTTGAGCAAGATGGATGCGGAGAAGCTGGTGAAGGACGGGCCGCCGCCGGGCAATGAGCATCGCGTCCCGGAAGCGTATTATGAGTGCGTCCTGAATGGTGCCCGCCTTATAGCGGATGAATGCTCCAAAGATGTAATTTTTGAGTAAACTCGCATTTGTGATCCTGTACGCTGAAAACATGTTCATATGCGCTAAGCAACACTTTTGAATTAAAAATATTACCTTCTGTGCGGCTGTTTATCAAATTTGACAGATGGCGAGTCGTGGGCTTCTGCCCCCATGCCACGAGTGTTGGGGTGTTCGGGATAAAATGAGCGCTCTTTTTCCCATTCTTGGGTCCTTCGATGGAGGCGCTCAACACAACGAACAAGGCAATCAGACTATAATGCTTGAACACTCTCACTTAGCCATAGAATTCTATAATTTTAAATTTCGGCGAAGCCCCTAGTGTTCGGAAGACCGTGTTCGGGGCGCTATCCATGCCTAGGGCGGACAAAGCCGACTCCTCGCTCTAAGCGGCATAAGTCTTTAGGGAGTCGAAAACCTCTCGAACATCGACCAGCTCTCGCCTCATCATGACAGTCAGTTTTAGCTTTCTCTACTGAGGTGCTTAGCCCAGCTCAACTGGGGCACAATCGCAGTAGTTCTCCTAGTGTACCTTAGCCGATATAACTGAACGTAAGATACCAAAACATAGGAGCCGGGCAAACCCAACAATTGACCCAAGACATGATTCGGAGCCGATGCATATAATGCTATAAGTTCGGGGTGCCGCACTTGCGAAAGTGTTCGGACTTCTCACACCATGTTGTGGGGTACTTGAGCCCCTAGCGTATTGGCCGTACAAAAGTGTACGGGTGCAACATGTCATTAATGAACATATATTCGTAAAAAAGAGGTAATGCGGTAATAGACGTAAGCTATGCATTTGTCACACCCTAGCTAGCTCAAGCATTAGAGTGTGCATCATGTTTAAATTTCTCTTAAATTTGAAATGGGGATGAAAGAACCCCCAGCACCCCCCCTGGAACAACTAGGGTTTACTAAAAACTTTTTCAATGAACCTGAAATGCCCTTCTAAAAAGCTCACCTTTTTAGTTTTGGGTTAAAACCTTTGACAAAAATGGTGCACATTTTTCTAGGACATCTTAAGGTCATTATATTAATTCTTATAGTATTGGCATTTGGGCATTTAAATGCTATAAAATATTTTAAATGCTCAAATAATCATAAACTAAAATGTTTGCTGTTGGATATATTCTACGCAGTGGCCATGGTTAATTTTATGATTTATGGAAATGCCCTAGCATTTTTAATAAAGCCCTGAAGTTACAGAAGTAATAGAATAAATAAAAAACAGAAAAGGAGAGAGAGAACAGAGATTTACCTGGCGCAGCCCACCTAGCCCACCCGCTAGGCCCAACCACTGGCCCCTGCCAGTCGTCCTCCTACTCTCGCCAGGAGGACGAGAAGCGCATGGCCGGTGCCCGCGGCCACACGCCGGCCACCTCCTGCTTCCGCCGACGCCCCGGACGCGCCTACGAGTGCCACACACTCCCCCACGCCCCCCTCTCGTTCTCGCCACTCTCCCCGTGGCCTCTCCCCCTCTCTGGCTCTCTCTCCATTCCCTGCCGAGCGCAGCCGTCGCCGCCGACAAGCTCCACCGCAGCCACCGCCGTCCACTGCTTCGCCTCGACCCATCCCCAAGCGCTCGCTCTCCCCGGAGACGCTGCACCGAGCTCGTCTTCAAGCTCGGCCGCCGGAGATCCCCCTCGCTGCCCCGCTCGCTCCAGCTCTTCCCCGAGCTCGTCGTATGCTCCCCTGCAACCGCAGTGAGCTACTGACCTTCTCCCCCCTCTCTGTGCTAGCTCTTGTGCACCGTACGCGCTCCCTCGAGGGCGCCCGAATGCGCCGCCGCGGAGCTCGTCGTCGATGAGGCTCCGGCCATGCCACGGCCACGCCACCTAGTCCACTAGCCTCACCATGTCTCCAGGAGTCTAACGCACCGTACCACGCGCCTCGCCGTGCCCCACAGCCTCGGTTCCGAGCTCACCCGAGCATCGGCTGCCGCCAAGGTCGACGCCGGCGACGTCTCCGGCCACCCCAGCTCCACCTACTGCCACCACTCGACGCGGCTCACTCCCCACAACACGTAGATGGTCTCCGCCATCCTTTTGGTCGCCAGAGTGCAAAACCCGAGCCCTCCACCGCGTCTGGCCTCGCCGACGGCTAAATGCCGGCGATTTTGACCACTTTTGATCGTGGACTGACGCGTGGGCCCAGGTTGACGCCCCTGAGTCTATGACAGGTGGGGCCGGCCTGCTAATTAGTTTAGGATTAGTTTTAACTAAATTTAATTAGTTAGTCACTGACATGTGGGCCCAGGCCCCACTAACAGTTAATTAGCACTAACTTAATTCTGTTAATTAGCTGAGACACTGACAGACAGGGCCCACCAGTCAGGTTTGACCTAGCTGACCCAGTTGACCCGCTGATGTCACACCTATGTCATGCTGACGCATTAATTCAATTTCTGGATTTATTTTTATATAGGAAATTCCAAAAAATAGCCAAAACTTCTAAAAATCATAGAAAATCAACCATAGCTCCAAATCAAACAGTTTATATATGAAAAATGATCAGAAAAATTCAATCTATCCATCTGTAATGGTTTCAAGCATGACAAAACAAGTTAACCTTGCTGTTTAAGAAAAATAAGATGATGCACTAATAAGGCTATGTTAAATGAACTAACATTTGAATCTTTGATTCAAATGAGTTCATTCCCTTCTGTTTTAGCTTGCATTAGGCCAAGACACATTCATTTTGCCATGTCATAGCATGCATCATATTGTTCCATATTGTCATGTGTTGATTACGTTCGGTGTGACTTTCGTGGTAGGTTCTGCCTCCGAGGATAACCCCGAGTATCCGTCTGAAGGGCAGTACCCTACTACCACTACATCAGGCAAGCAACCCATTGATCATTCCGATACAAACCCATGTTCTTGCTTCTGCTCTTGTTTACTGCATTAAGATAACGTGATTCAAACAGCTGTGTGATACGGTAGTTGAACCCTTATCCTCTGCATGACCTGTCATTGCCACAGTAACTAGATGAAACCCACTAGCATGTGTAGGAGTTGATTGAGCCATGTATGTGTTTCCTACCTTGCTATGCCTGCTATGCTTAGAGTTGTGTCAGGTCTAGTTCATCTGGGTGATGGGCTAGAGTGAAATGATTATGTCGGTAATTTGAGGGATGTGTTGAATATGTTTTCGTAAAGGTATCGATGAGAGGCCATGTAGGAGTACATGATGGGTTGTTTCATTGAGGTCGTCCATAAGAACTGAGATCTGTATGTGTGATTTAAGATTCAGCTACTACTACACATTGGGCCCTGAAATATGACCCCGCTCAACTTACTGACCCCTCTCGCCCTCTGTCCAGGAGTTGCAACTAGTTTCTGGTGTTTGTAGGTTATGTGTTGGCGGCCGTGCGTAGCGCTGACCCTACGGGTGGGCTATGATGCGGTAGATACACCATGGCACGGTGTACCGAGTCACCTGTTTGGTGTCTCGGGAACCCTGCACACATCGTTTGGGGCCATTGAGGACACCCCGGCCAGATTTCCTTGCGGATGGAACCTGAATAGGCGATAAACATGGACTAGAGACTTGTGAGGTTAGTCAGGTCGTGGTCTACACCCACGTCGGCTTTCGCTTGAAGTCTGCCAAGCACATGTCGTGTGCAGACGCTAAGGGGTGGAAACATGTGTGACGAAGTACACCCCTGCAGGGTATAAAACTATTCAAATAGCCGTGTCCGCGGTAAAAGACTACTTGGTTGCCTATACAGTTCATAGACAAGTTAATGGATACTACTAAAAGACTCAAGATAAGTGTGAGTACCGAGGATGGCCCTCTTGTAGGATGACGAGGGAGGATCCCCGGTGGAGTATTGTGTTGGTGAGTAGTGGACTCGTGTGCAAAAACTATTTTTACTAGTGGAGTTCCGTAGGGTAGCTTAGCCAGGAGTCAAAGCTGGCTTGCTGCAATAACCCCACCACCTTCTTGAGAATGAGCATGTATAGTAGGATCTGATGTAAGACTTGTTGAGTACCCTTGTACTCATGTTTGCTTAACTACTGTTTTCAGACGACAACACCGCCCCCTCCGATGGGTTTTATGTAGACCTTGATGTCGACGAGTGACTAGCCACCCAGGTGGTGATCCTGGCCATGGAGGGCCCTATGTAGATAGACAGGCTTCGAGGAGCCTTCTAGCTTTCTAGTGTCTGTACTCAGACTATTTTCTTCCGCATGTGCTTGTATGCCTGTATGACTTGAGTGTCGGGTCATGTGACCCCTATCTGTATGAACATGTTATGTATGGCTCTTTGGAGCCTTTAAATAAAGTACTTGAGTTGTAGAGTTTTGCTGTGATGCCATGTTATGTATCGGGCATATTGTGTGCATGATTGAAATGCTTGGTATGAGTGGGATCCGACAATCTAGTTGTTTATCCTTGGCAGCCTTTCTTATGGGGAAATGTAGTCTAGTGTTCCTCGAGCCATAGTAGTCCGCTACAGCCCGGTTCACCGGATTCCTGCTAGCCCAGCACTACTGCTTAGGACACTTGACTGGCCGGCATGTGTTTCACTTCGTTCCTATGTTTGTCCCTTTGGGGAAATGTCACGCGGTGACATCCGGAGTCCTGCCTAGCCTGCTACAGCCCGGGTTCCCCGGAGTCCTGTTAGCCCAGTGCTACAGCCCGGATTCACTCGCTGATGACCGACATGCTCGATGTGATTCATGTATGCCTGTCTCCATAGGTCCGCGCCGCTTTTGGTTCACGACTAGCCATGTCGGCCCGGGTTCTCTGTCATATGGATGCTAGCGATACTATCATATATTTGAGCCAAAAGGCGCAAACGGTCCCGGGCCATGGTAAGGCGACACCCGTGGGGATACCGTGCGTGAGGCCGCAATGTCATATGAGGTGTTACCGGCTAGATCGATGTGATTTGGAATCAGGGTCCTGACAGCATTGGTATCAGAGCCGGACTGCCTGTAGGTTTGTTGAGCCAAACTAGTCGATGTCGAGTCTAGAAATGTTTTAGCTATATGTAGGGGAATTGATTGTGGGAGGGAACGTAAGGCTCTTTTACTCCTTTACCTTATGCCCTCTGATCTGAGTCATTCTCTTCTCATTCAACTGTTGGAAATATGCCCTAGAGGCAATAATAAAAGTGTTATTATTATATTTCCTTGTTCATGATAATTGTCTTTTATTCATGCTATAACTGTATTATCCGGAAATCGTAATACACGTGTGAATACATAGACCACAATATGTCCCTAGTGAGCCTCTAGTTGACTAGCTCGTTGTGATCAACAGATAGTCATGGTTTCCTGGCTATGGACATTGGATGTCGTTGATAACGGGATCACATCATTAGGAGAATGATGTGATGGACAAGACCCAATCCTGAGCATAGCACAAAGATCGTGTAGTTCGTTTGCTAGAGCTTTGCCAATGTCAAGTATCTCTTCCTTTGACCATGAGAGCGTGTAACTCCTGGATACCGTAGGAGTGCTTTGGGTGTATCAAACGTCACAACGTAACTGGGTGACTATAAAGGTGCACTACAGGTATCTCCGAAAGTATCTATTGTTTTATGCGGATCGAGACTGGGATTTGTCACTCTGTGTAAACGGAGAGGTATCTCTGGGCCCACTCGGTAGGACACCATCATATGCGCAATGTGACCAAGGAGTTGATCACGGGATGATGTGTTACGGAACGAGTAAAGTGACTTGCCGGTAACGAGATTGAACAAGGTATTGGATACCGACGATCGAATCTCGGGCAAGTAACATACCGATAGACAAAGGGAATTGAATACGGGATTGATTAAGTCCTTGACATCGTGGTTCATTCGATGAGATCATCGTGGAACATGTGGGAGCCATCATGGGTATCCAGATCCCGCTGTTGGTTATTGACCGGAGAACGTCTCGGTCATGTCTGCATGTCTCCCGAACCCGTAGGGTCTACACACTTAAGGTTCGATGACGCTAGGGGTATAAAGGAAGTTTGTATGTGGTTACCGAATGTTGTTTGGAGTCCCGGATGAGATCCCGGACGTCACGAGGAGTTCCGGAATGGTCTGGAGGTAAAGATTTATATATGGGAAGTCCTATTTTGGCCACCGGAAAGGTACCGGGAAGGTTCTAGAAGGTTCCGGAGTGGGGCCCACCTGCATGGGGGGACCCACATGGACGTGGGTAGTGGGGGCAAGGCCCCACACCCCTGGTCAAGGCGCACCAAGACCCCCCCTTAGAAGAAATAAGATCATATCCCGAAGGGATAAGATCAAGATCCCTAAAAGGGGGGGGATAACAATCAGTGGGGAAGGAAATAATGAGATTTCTTTCCTCCCACCTTGGCCAACGCCCCAATGGACTTGGAGGGAAAGAAACCAGCCCCTCCACCCCTATATATAGTGGGGAGGCGCATGGGAGCTATAGACGAAGTTCTGGCACAACCCTACCTCTCTTCCTACTCCTCCTCTCCCGCGGTGCTTGGCGAAGCCCTGCTGGATTGCCACGCTCCTCCACCACCACCACGCCATTGTGCTGCTGCTGGATGGAGTCTTCCTCAACCTCTCCCTCTCTCCTTTCTGGATCAAGGCTTGGGAGACGTCACCGGGCTGTATGTGTGTTGAACACGGAGGTGCCGTGCGTTCGGCACTTGATCATCGGTGATTTGAATCACGACGAGTACGACTCCATCAACCCCGTTCACTTGAACGCTTCCGCTTAGCGATCTACAAGGGTATGTAGATGCACTCTCCTTCTACTCGTAGCTGGTTTCTCCATAGATAGATCTTTGTGACACGTAGGAAAATTTTGAATTTCTGCTACGTTCCCCAACAGTGGCATCATGAGCTAGGTCTATTGCGTAGATTCTTTGCACGAGTAGAACACAAAGTAGTTGTGGGCGTTGATGTTGTTCAATATGCTTACCGTTACTAGTCCAATCTTGTTTCGACGGTATTGTGGGATGAAGCGGCTCGGACCGACCTTACACGTACTCTTACGTGAGACAGGTTCCACCGATTGACATGCACTTGGTCCATAAGGTGGCTAGCGGGTGCCAGTCTCTCCCACTTTAGTCGGAACGGATTCGATGAAAAGGGTCCTTATGAAGGGTAAATAGCAATTGGCATATCACGTTGTGGTATTGCATAGGTAAGAAACGTTCTTGCTAGGAACCCATAGCAGCCACGTAAAACATGCAACAACAATTAGAGGACGTCTAACTTGTTTTTGCAGGGTATGCTATGTGATGTGATATGGCCAAGAAGAATGTGATGAATGATATGTGATGTATGAGATTGATCATGTTCTTGTAATAGGATTCACAACTTGCATGTCGATGAGTATGACAACCGGCAGGAGCCATAGGAGTTGTCTTTATTTATTGTATGACCTGCGTGTCATTGAAGAACGCCATGTAAACTACTTTACTTTATTGCTAAACGCGTTAGTCATAGAAGTAGAAGTAGTCGTTGGCGTGACAACTTCATGAAGACACGATGATGGAGATCATGGTGTCGTGCCGGTGACGATGATGATCATGGAGCCCCGAAGATGAAGATCAAAAGGAGCAAAATGATATTGGCCATATCATGTCACTATTTGATTGCATGTGATGTTTATCATGTTTATGCATCTTGTTTGCTTAGGACGACGGTAGTAAATAAGATGATCCCTTACAAAATTTCAAGAAGTGTTCTCCCCTAACTGTGCACCGTTGCTACAGTTCGTCGCTTCTAAGCACCACGTGATGATCGGGTGTGATGGATTCTTACGTTCACATACAACGGGTGTAAGACAGTTTTACACAGCGAAAACACTTAGGGTTAACTTGACGAGCCTAGCATGTGCAGACATGGCCTTGGAACACGGAGACCGAAAGGCTGAGCATGAGTCGTATGGTAGATACGATCAACATGAAGATGTTCACCGATGATGAGTAGTCCGTCTCACGTGATGATCGGACACGGCCTAGTTGACTCGGATCATGTGATCACTTAGATGACCAGAGGGATGTCTATCTAAGTGGGAGTTCATAAGATAAACTTAATTATCCTGAACATAGTCAAAAGAACTTTTGCAAATTATGTCGTAGTTCACGCTATAGTTCTACTGTTTTAGTTATGTTCCTAGAGAAAATATAGTTGAAAGTTGACAGTAGCGATTATGCGGACACTAGAACGCTTATGTCCTTAATGCACTGCTTAGTGTGCTGAACCCCAAACGTCGTTTGTGGATGTTTCAAACATCGAACATACACGTTTTGATAACTACGTGATAGTTCAGTTAAATGGTTTAAGTAGAGGCACCAAAGACGTTTTCGAAACGTCGCGGAACATATGAGATGTTTCGAGGGCTGAAATTGGGATTTCAGGCTCGTGCCCACGTCAAGAGGTATGAGACCTCCGACAATTTTCTTAGCCTACAAACTAAGGGAGAAAAGCTCAATCGTTGAGCTTGTGCTCAGATTGTCTGAGTGCAACAATCACTTGAATCGAGTGGGAGTTGATCTTCCAGATGAGATAGTGATGTTTCCCCAAAGTCATTGCCACCAAGCTGCTAGAGCTTCGTGATTAACTATAACATATCAGGGATAGATATGATGATCCTTGAAATATTCATGATGTTTGACACCGCGAAAGTAGAAATCAAGAAGGAGCATCAATTGTTGATGGTTGGTGAAACCACTAGTTTCAAGAAGGGCAAGGGAACAAAGGGATACTTCATGAAACGGCAATTCAGCTGCTGCTCTAGTGAAGAAACCCAAGGTTGAACCCAAACCCGAGACTAAGTGCTTCTGTAATAAGGGGAACAACCACTGGAGCAGCATTACCCTAGATACTTGGTAGATGAGAAGGCTGGCAAGGTCGATAGAAGTATATTGGATATACATTATGTTAATGTGTACTTTACTAGTACTCCTAGTAGCACCAGGGTATTGGATACCGGTTCGGTTGCTAAGTGTTAGTAACTTGAAATAAAAGCTACGGAATAAACGGAGACTAGCTAAAGGTGAGCTGACGATATATGTTGGAAGTGTTTCCAAGGTTGATATGATCAAGCATCGCACGCTCCCTCTACCACCGAGATTGGTGTTTGCGTTGAGCATGGACATGATTGGATTATGTCTATCGCAGTACGGTTATTCATTTAAGGAGAATAATGGTTACTCTATTTTTGAATAATACCTTCAATGGTCTTGCACCTAAAGGAATGGTTTATTGAATCTCGGTCGTAGTGATACACATTTTCATGCCAAAAGATATAAGATAGTAATGATAGTACCACTTACTTGTGGCACTGCCATGTAAGTCATAATGGTATAAAACGCATGAAGAAGCTCCATGTTGATGGATCTTTGGACTCACTCGTTTTTGAAAAGTTTGAGACATGCGAACCATGTCTATTGGTGTATATGCATGAAGAAACTCCATGCAAATGGATCGTTCGGACTCACTTGATTTTGAATCACTTGAGATATGCAAATCATACCACATGGGCAAGATGACTGAAAAGCCTCATTTTCAGTAAGATGGAACAAGATAGCAACTTGTTGGAAGTAACACATTTTGATGTGTGCAGTCGAATGAGTGCTGAGGCATGCAGTGAATATCATTATGTTCTTACTTCACAGATGATTCGAGTAAATGTTGAGTATATTTACTTGATGAAACACAAGTCTGAATATTGAATGGTTCAAGTAATTTCAGAGTGAAGTAGCAGATCATTGTGACAAGAGGATAAAATGTCTATGATATGATCATAGAGATGAATATCTGAGTTACGAGTTTTGGCACACAATTAAGACATTGTGGAAATTGTTTCGCAATTAATACCGCCTGGAACACCATAATGTGATGGTGTGTCCGAACATCATAGTTGCACCCTATTGGATATGGTGCGTACCATGATGTCTCTTATCGAATTACCACTATCGTTCATGGGTTAGGCATTAGAGACAACCACATTCACTTTAAATAGGGCACCACGTAATTCCGATGAGATGACACCGTATGAATTATGGTTTAGAGAAACCTAAGTTGTCGTTTCTTAAAAGTTTGGGGCTGCGAAGCTTATATGAAAAAGTTTCAGGTTGATAAGCTCGAACCCAAAGCGGATAAAATGCATCTTCATAGGAAACCCAAAACAGTTGGGTATACCTCCTAATTCAGATCCGAAAGCAATATGGATTGTTTCTAGAATCGGGTCCTTTCTCGAGGAAAAGTTTCTCTCGAAAGAATTGAGTGGGAGGATGGTGGAGACTTGATGAGGTTATTGAACCGTCTCTTCAACTAGTGTGTGACAGGGCACAGGGAGTTGTTCCTGTGGCACCTACACCAATTGAAGTGGAAGCTTATGATATTGATCATGAAACTTCGGATCAAGTCACTCCCAAACCTCGTAGGATGACAAGGATGCGTACTACATCAGAGTGGTACGTAATCCTGTCTTGAAGGTCATGTTGCTAGACAACAATGAACCTATGAGCTATGGAGAAGCGATGGTGGGCCCGAATTCCGATAAATGGCTTGAGGCCATAAAATCCGAGAGAGGATCCATGTATGAAAACAAAGTGTAGACTTTGGCAGAACGGCTCGATGGTCGTAAGGCTAATGAGTACAGATGGATTTCAAAAGGAAGACGGACAATGATGGTAAATGTCACCATTAAGAAAGCTCGACTTGTCGTTAAGATGTTTTCCGACAAGTTCAAGGAGTTGACTACGATGAGATTTTCTCACTCGTAGCGATGCTAAGAGTCTGTTGGAATTATATTAGCGATTACTGCATTATTTATGAAATCTTGCAGATAGGATGTCAAAACATTGTTTCCTCGATGATTTTAATGAGGAAAGGTTGTATGTGATACAACGGGAAGGTTTTGTCAATCCCGAAAGATGCTAATAAGTATGCAAAGCTCCAGCAATCCTTCTAAGGACTGGAGTGAGCATCTCGGAGTTGGAATGTATGCTTTGATGATGATCAAAAAATTTTGGGTTTGTACAAAGTTTATGAGAAACTTGTATTTCCAAAGAAGTGAGTGGGAGCACTATAGAATTTCTGATGAGTATATGTTGTTGACATATTGTTGATCAGAAATGATGTAGAATTTCTGGAAAGCATATAGGGTTATTTTGAAAGTGTTTTTCAATGGAAAGCCTGGATTAAGCTACTTGAACATTGAGCATCAAGATCTATAAGGATAGATCAAAATGCTTAATAATACTTTCAAATGAGCACATACCTTGACATGATCTTGAAGGTGTTCAAGATGGACCAGTCAAAGAAGGAGTTCTTTCCTGAGTTGTAAGGTACGAAGTTAAGACTTAAAGCTCGACCACGACAGAATAGAGAGAAAGGACGAAGGTCGTCCCCTATGCTTAAGACGTAGGCTCTTCAGTATGCTATGCTGTGTACCGCACCTGAAGTGTGCCTTGCCATGAGTCAGTCAAGGGGTACAAGAGTGATCCAAGAATGGCTCACAGGACAGCGGTCAAAGTTATCCTTAGTAACTAGTGGACTAAGGAATTTTCTCGATTATGGAGGTGGTAAAAGAGTTCGTCGTAAAGGTTACGACGATGCAAGCTTGACACCTATCCGGATAGCTCTGAGTAGAGAGACCGGATACATATAATGGAGCAATAATTTAGAATAGCTCCAACTAGAACAGTTGTTTGGAATAGCTCCAAATAGAGCGTGGTAGCTGCATCTAGGAGATGACATAGAGATTTGTAAAGAACACACGGATCTGAAAGGTTCAGACCCGTTGACTAAAACCTCTCTCACAAGCAACATGATCAAACATAAAACTCATTGAGTGGTAATCACATAGTGATGTGAACTAGACTACTGACTCTAGTAAACTCTTGGGTATTAGTCACATGGCGATGTGACCTGTGAGTGTTAATCACATGGCGATCTGAACTAGATTATTGACTCTAGTGCAAGTGGGAGACTGTTGGAAATATGCCCTAGAGGCAATAATAAAAGTGTTATTATTATATTTCCTTGTTCATGATAATTGTCTTTTATTCACGCTATAATTGTATTATCCGGAAATTGTAATACACGTGTGAATACATAGACCACAATATGTCCCTACTGAGCCTCAAGTTGACTAGCTCGTTGTGATCAACAGATAGTCATGGTTTCCTGGCTATGGACATTGGATGTCGTTGATAACGGGATCACATCATTAGGAGAATGATGTGATGGACAAGACCCAATCCTGAGCATAGCACAAAGATCGTGTAGTTCGTTTGCTAGAGCTTTGCCAATGTCAAGTATCTCTTCCTTTGACCATGAGAGCGTGTAACTCCTGGATACCGTAGGAGTGCTTTGGGTGTATCAAACGTCACAACGTAACTGGGTGACTATAAAGGTGCACTACAGGTATCTCCGAAAGTATCTATTGTTTTATGCGGATCAAGACTGGGATTTGTCACTCCGTGTAAACGGAGAGGTATCTCTGGGCCCACTCGGTAGGACATCATCATATGCGCAATGTGACCAAGGAGTTGATCACGGGATGATGTGTTACGGAACGAGTAAAGTGACTTGCCGGTAACGAGATTGAACAAGGTATTGGATACCGACGATTGAATCTCGGGCAAGTAACATACCGATAGACAAAGGGAATTGAATACGGGATTGATTAAGTCCTTGACATCGTGGTTCATCCGATGAGATCATCGTGGAACATGTGGGATCCATCATGGGTATCCAGATCCCGCTGTTGGTTATTGACCGGAGAACGTCTCGGTCATGTCTGCATGTCTCCCGAACCCGTAGGGTCAACACACTTAAGGTTCGATAATGCTAGGGTTATAAAGGAAGTTTGTATGTGGTTACCGAATGTTGTTCGGAGTCCCGGATGAGATCCCGGACGTCACGAGGAGTTCCGGAATGGTCCGGAGGTAAAGATTTATATATGGGAAGTCCTATTTTGGCCACCGGAAAATGTTCGGGATTTTTCGGTATTTTACCGGGAAGGTTCTAGAAGGTTCCGGAGTGGGGCCCACCTGCATGGGGGACCCACATGGACGTGGGTAGTGGGGGCAAGGCCCCACACCCCTGGTCAAGGCGCACCAAGATCCCCCCTTAGAAGGAATAAGATCATATCCCGAAGGGATAAGATCAAGATCCCTAAAAGGGGGGGATAACAATCGGTGGGGAAGGAAATAATGAGATTTATTTCCTCCCACCTTGGCCAAAGCCCCAATGGACTTGGAGGGCAAGAAACCAGCCCCTCCACCCGTATATATAGTGGGGAGGCGCATGGGAGCTATAGACAAAGTTCTGGCACAGCCCTACCTCTCTTCCTACTCCTCCTCTCCCGCGGTGCTTGGCGAAGCCCTGCTGGATTGCCACGCTCCTCCACCACCACCACGCCGTTGTGCTGCTGCTGGATGGAGTCTTCCTCAACCTCTCCCTCTCTCCTTGCTGGATCAAGGCTTGGGAGACGTCACTGGGCTGTATGTGTGTTGAACACGGAGGTGCCGTGCGTTCGGCACTTGATCATCGGTGATTTGAATCACGACGAGTACGACTCCATCAACCCCGTTCACTTGAACGCTTCCGCTTAGCGATCTACAAGGGTATGTAGATGCACTCTCCTTCTACTCGTAGCTGGTTTCTCCATAGATAGATCTTGGTGACACGTAGGAAAATTTTGAATTTCTGCTACGTTCCCCAACATCAACGTGGGTTAAGGACTAGGCTCTCTTCTTCTATCAGGTTCACGTGTTACTAATCCGTAGTAGCTTATAGGATTGTTGTTACAAGCCTTAGTACAGTTACTACTACTTTTAGTATGTTGTCAGTTGAATCAGAACCTTGATATCATGTTGTTGAGTGGTATTGCAAACTATTGTGGATGTCTCAAATCCTTTTCTGAGCATTTACAGCTGTTATGATGTCCAATTTTCCCTAGAAATTCTAATGCCTTTGCATTGTGGTTGTGCTTTCAGATGGCCACTCGTGCTCAAAACCAAGTGGTTTGCCTGAGCCGGTGCCTCGATGTGTCCGGTCATACTGCTATGTTAGTCCGGGTAATGATCGAGACGGGTTACCGTTGGTATCCCGAATACACTGTCGAAGAGCAGTTCAGAGACTTCAACCAGAGCCAGTACCTCTATACCGTCAGGATATATCCCTCTTATCCTGGAGCCACTGAGCCCCTTCACTGTTTCGATGGACTCGGGGTTACTGTTGAGATGGCTGTGCTGGGTGCTGCCTATTCCATGATGACCATCATGCGAGTCCAGACTGGCCTGCTTTGGAACACCGACTTCCATTATATAACAGCTTCACTTCAGGGAGCACAAGGGTATCTCCAGGCTATCTATGCTGACCCCACACATGAGGAGTCACTACTCCGCACTACTGCCAAGATGCTCGAGGATAAGGACCGCGAAAATCGGGCCTTGCGTATGGAGCTTTTTAACTCTCGGGCTGATCACTGGGCCACTTTGACTCGGTTTGTGCCGGCGGTACAGGCAGGATAAAATGGATCTGAGGGATTTGTACCCTGTACGATCTGGATTGCCAGATTGTATGGAGTGGCGCGATGTGGGAGGCATCATCACCCCTCCTCGTGGTCCCCGTCTGCGACCACCTGTGGGACCAAGGCCACATCCGAGTCCCTTTGGTCCGCAGGCTCCGCAGGACCGTCTG
Source organism: Triticum dicoccoides (assembly GCF_002162155.2). Classification (NCBI taxonomy): domain Eukaryota; kingdom Viridiplantae; phylum Streptophyta; class Magnoliopsida; order Poales; family Poaceae; genus Triticum; species Triticum dicoccoides. Next base: position 30,093,654 of record NC_041384.1, on the reverse strand, counting down.
TTCCCAGATGATCATGTTCCACTTCCAGGTTTTGGTGGCGACTTCTATGAGGATTACTACGGAGCCATTTGAGCTAGTAGTAGTTCCACGAGTATTGTAGTAGTTGTATTCTCCATAGTCCTGCGTGACCGTGGGATACGACTTGGTGTGTATCACGCTCCGGAGGTGTAGGAAAATAATGTATAGGAGCTTGGAATGCCTCCGATGAGATGTAGTGTCTTTCACCGTAGTTGTACTCTAGCCTGGGCTTGTACTAAACTATGTACGGTGTGTATGACCAATGGTATATATATGGCAGTTTCTATATTACCATGTCGTGCAATGAACATCTCTGCATTCCGTGTTATCCATTACATTCTGCACTTCCTTGCTAAGTTTGTGCCATCCTCATCTAAATCGTTGTCTTGTTTTCTCCTAGGATGGTCAACACCCGCAGCAACCCTGCTGCCCCAGAGCAGGGGGAAGCCAGTGCAGCTAGGGGTGAAAATCTGCCTCACCCGCCTTCTCTGGCCGAAGTGATGCTGGAGGCGGAAAGAAACAAGCGTGAGACTAACCGCTTGTTTGAGCGGATTGAGCAGAACACCGCACGCCATCAGTGAAATGACTTGGTGTCAATCAGTGACTTTATCAAGCTGTACCAACCGAAGTTTAACCATTCCGTTGAGCCCCTCGACGCGGATGACTGGCTTCGCAGCATCACCCATAAGCTACATTCTGCCAACATAGCCGAAGCTGATAAGGTTACTTATGCTTCCTATCACCTCAAAGGCCCTGCTAGCCTTTGGTGGGAAAACTTTGAAGCTATGCGCCCGGTCGGCCAAATCACTACTTGGGCTGAATTCAGTGAGGCTTTCCATGAGCATCACATTCCAGAAGGTCTCATGGATCGCAAGAGGGAAGAGTTCTACAATTTCACCCAAGGAAGACTGACTGTGGATGCATATAGTCGTGAATTTGGGAATCTGGCACGATATGCTCCTGAAGAAGTATCTACCGACGCTAAGAAGCAGGCAAGGTTCCGCAAGGGACTTAGCCCTGAGCTTCGCCGCGATCTTCGGCTGCACATGTGCACCTCCTTTCAGAAGTTTCTCAATAAAGCCATCAGTGTTGAGTCAGGCCAGTCTGACTATGACGCTTCACGCAAGCACTCATGTGATTTTGGCTCTTCATCCGGCTCTGGAGCTCAGAAGTGCCCGGTGTGGATTCCAAGCACGGCACTGCCACCCAGGTTTATTCCGAGGACATCCTTTGAGGCGCCTCGTCCCAACCAGCAGTTTGCACCGCCCAATCCCTATGGTGGCCCTGCTACTACTGCTGCTCCACGTCCCAATGTTGTGACGTGTTTCAAGTGTGGAGAGTCGGGTCACTAAAGCCGAGAGTGTCCCCAGAACAACAACCCCAATCAGTCTGGAAAGTCCGTTGGCCGTAGTAAGCCAGCGGGAAAGACATTCTACACCAAGCCGGTCACCACTGCACGTGGCCATGTCAACTATGTTTCAGCCGAGGAGGCTCATGAGGATCCTAACGTCGTCCTTGGTACGCTCCTTGTTAACTGCCATTCGGCATCTGTTCTTTTCGATACTGGAGCATCTCATTCATTCATATCCGAGAACTATGCTCGATTGCGTAACACGACATTCTATGACATGCCCGCTTCCATGGTAATTCAAACTCCGGGTTCCAAATGGCAAACTTCTAGAGTAAGCCATGGGAACGAAATTCTTGTCGATAGACTTGTCTTCCTTGCATCCTTAATAGCTCTCAAGTCCTCGGACATAAACATCATCTTGGGTATGGACTGGATGTCAGCTCATTATGCTTAGATTGATTGTGCCACTAGAACCGTTCAACTTACTCATCCATCGGGCAAGACAGTCAATGTCTTAACTCGAGTGGCCAAGCGCCAGCTTTACTCCCTAAATGCCAACCCCCTTCCAGACCTTGAGGATGTTCCGGTAGTCCGAGACTTTCCGGATGTCTTTCCAGAAGAACTGCCAGGTGTTCCACCTGACAGGGATGTCGAGTTTGTGATAGACCTTGTTCCAGGAACCGTTCCAATTTCTAGAAGACCCTATAAGATGGCACCCTTAGAACTAGCCGAGCGAACCAACTCGATGAGTCCTTGAGAAAGGGTTTCATCCGTCCTAGTTCCTCTCCTCGGGCTTGCCCCGTCCTCTTCGTCAAAAAGAAGGATGGAATGGATCGGATGGTTGTAGATTATCGACCTGTCAACTTGGTCACCATCAAGAACAAGTATCTGCTTCCCAGGATCAACGATCTGTATGATCAGCTTGCTAGATCCTCAGTCTTCTCCAAGATGGATTTGAGGTTGGGCTACCATCAAATCAAAATCAGAAACGGGGACATTCCCAAAACGACCTTTGTTACTCGTTATGGCCAATACGAGTACACCGTTATGTCCTTCGGTCTAACCAATGCCCGAGCCACCTTCTCTCGGTTAATGAACTCGGTCTTCATGGAGTATTTGGATAAATTCGTCATAGTATACCTCGATGACATACTCATCTACTCCAAGAATGAAGAGGAACACGCGGAACATCTAAGGCTGGTATTGACGAAACTTCGAGAGCATCGCCTTTATGCCAAATTCTCCAAGTTTGAATTTTGGTTGCCAGAAGTGACCTATCTAGGCCATGTAATCTCTGGTAAGGGTATTGCTATCAATCCCGAGCGAGTTCAAGCCTTCCTTGATTGGACTCCACCTGAGACGGTCAAGCAAGTTCGAAGCTTCCTTGGCTTAGCGAGCTATTGCCGCCGCTTCGTCGAGAATTTCTCCAAGGTTGCTAAACCTCTAACTGAACTCCTCAAGAAAGATAAAAAGTTCGAGTGGACTCCACAGTGCGAGTTCAGCTTTCAGGAACTGAAAAGACGCCTGACATCTGCTCCCGTGCTGGTACCACCAGATTTCTCCAAGGACTTTATTATCTATTGCGACGCCTCGCGACAAGTACTAGGTTGCATACTCATGGAAGATCGTCAGGTAATTGCTTATGCTTCACGGCAATTACACCCACATGAGGAAAACTATCCCACACATGATCTAGAGCTTGCAGCTATAGCCCATGCACTCAAAACTTGGCGACATTACCTCCTCGGTAATCGTTGCGAGATCTTCACCGATCACCAAAGTTTGAAATATATCTTCACCCAATTGGATTTGAATCTCAGGCAAAGACGTTGGGTCGAGTTGATCTCGGATTACGACTTAAGAATAACTTACACCCCGGGCAAAGCCAATGTCATGGCTGATGCACTAAGTCGTATGTCCTATTGTAACAACCTGATGTTACAACAAAGTCAACCACTTCTCCATGAGGAATTTCGTAAGCTTAATATTCGCATTGTTCCTCGAGGATTTCTATCCACCCTGGTGGCGAAACCTACCCTTATGGATCAAATCATAGCTGCCCAGAAGCGTGATAAGGGCATATTCCGGATTAAGGAAAACATTGCTAGTGGAGTTGCTAAATGCTTTTCCATGGATGAGCGAGGTGTTGTCTTCTTCGAAAACCGCTTGGTGGTTCCCAAGAAACAACATCTATGCCAATTGATTCTTAAGGAAGCTCATGAATCCCCTCTCACCAATCATCCCGGTAGTACTAAAATTTATCAAGACCTACACCAGAGGTTTTGGTGGACTAGGATGAAGAGAGAAATTGCTCAATACATTGCTAGTTGCGACGTCTATCATCGTGTTAAAGTAGAGCACCAACGACCTGCTGGCAGCCTTCAACCTTTGGCTATTCTTGAGTGGAAATGGGATAAAATCAGTATGGATTTCATTACTGGGTTTCCAGGACCAAGAGAGGGAATAATGCCATCTTCGTCATGATCGACCGTCTTTCCAAAGTAGCCCATTTTCTACCTGTTCGTGAGAGTATCACCGCTAGCCAGCTAGCTGACTTATACATCTCCTGAATAGTGTCTCTTCATGGTGTTCCATTGGAAATTAACTCAGACCGTGGGAGTCTCTTCACCTCTCGATTTTGGGAAAGTTTCCAAAATGCTATGGGAACTTGTCTCTCTTTTAGCACCGCCCTCTATCCTCAATCAAGTGGTCAAGTAGAGCGAGTCAATCAAATTCTAGAAGATATGCTCCGAGCTTCTGTCATCTCATTCGGAATGGGTTGGGAGAAATGCCTTCCATTCGCGGAGTTTTCCTATAACAATAGTTATCAAGCTAGCTTGGGAAAAGCTCCTTTCGAAGTTCTCTATGGACGAAAATTTCGAATGCCTCTTAACTGGTCAGAAACCGGGGAAAGACAACTCTTTGGCCCGGATATGATTCAGGAAGCAGAAGAGCAGGTTCGCATTATTCATGAGAAATTGAAAACAGCCCAATCTCGTCAAAAGAGCCAATATGATCGTAAACATAAGCTCATGACTTATGAAGTCGGCGAGAAGGCTTACCTTCGGGTTACTCCGTTAAAGGGAACCCATCGTTTCGGTATCAAAGGCAAATTGGCTCCTTGTTACATTGGACCCTTTCGCATTCTTGCCAAATGATGAGAAGTTCCCTACCAATTGGAACTACCTTCGCATCTTTCCAAAGTTCACGATGTCTTCCACGTTTCACAACTCAGGCGTTGCTTCGCGGATCCTATCCGTGGAGTGGACCACGAAACGCTTGATCTACAAGATAACCTCTCATATCGGGAATATCCCGTTCGTATCCTTGATCAAGCCGAGCGTACCACTCGATGCCATAATATCAAGTTTCTCAAGGTTCAATGTTCACACCATTCCGAGAAAGAGGCCACTTGGGAAAGGGAGGATCGTCTTCGACTCAAGTACCCCACCTTCTTCCCAGAGGATCCTAAATCTCGGGACGAGATTCTTTTGAGTGGGGGTGAGTTGTCACACCCTAGCTAGCTCAAGCATTAGAGTGTGCATCATGTTCAAATTTCTCTTAAATTTGAAATGGGGATGAAAGAACCCCCAGCACCCCCCCTGGAACAACTAGGGTTTACTAAAAACTTTTTCAATGAACCTGAAATGCCCTTCTAAAAAGCCCACCTTTTTTGTTTTGGGTGAAAACCCTTGACAAAAATGGTGCACATTTTTCGAGGACATCTTAAGGTCATTGGATTAATTCTTATAGTATTTGCATTTGGGCATTTTAATGCTATAAAATATTTTAAATGCTCAAATAATCATAAACTAAAATGTTTGTTGTTGGATATATTCTAAGCAGTGGCCATGGTTAATTTTATGATTTATGGAAATGCCCTGGCATTTTTAATAAAGCCCTGAAGTTACAGAAGTAATAGAATAAATAAAAACAGAAAAGGAGAGAGAGAACAGAGACTTACCTGGCGCGGCACACCTAGCCCACCCGCTCGGCCCAGTCCACTGGCCCCTGCCAATCGTCCTCCTCCTCTCGCCGGGAGGACGAGAAGCGCATGGCCGGTGCCCGCGGCCACACGCCGGCCACCTCCTGCTTCCGCCGACGCCCCAGACGCACCTACGAGTGCCACGCACTCCCCCATGTCCCCCTCTCTTTCTCCCCACTCTCCCCATGGCTCTCACCCTCTCTGGCTCTCTCCCCATTCCCTGCCGAGCGCAGCCGTCGCCGTCGACAAGCTCCACCGCAGCCACCGCCGTCCACTCATTGCCTCGCCATGCCAAGAAGCTCCGCTTTCGTCCACTGCTTCGCCTCGACCCATCCCCGAGCGTTTGCTCGCCCCGGAGACGCCGCACCGAGCTCGTCTTCAACCTCGGTCGCCGGAGATGCCCCTCGCCGCCCCACTCGCTCCAGCTCTTCCCCGAGCTCGCCGTACGCTCCCCTGCAACTGCAGTGAGCTACTGACCTTCTCCCCCCTCTCCGTGCTAGCTCTCGTGCACCGTACGCGCCGCCTCGAGTTCGCCCGAACGCGCCGCTGTGGAGCTCGTCATCGACGAGGCTCTGGCCATGCCACGGCCACGCCACCTAGTCCACTAGCCTCACCACGTCTCCAGGAGCCTAACACACCTTACCAGACGCCTCGCCGTGCCCCGCAGCCTCGGTTCCGAGCTCACCCGAGCTCCGGCCGCCGCCAAGGTCGACGCCGGCGACGTCTCCGGCCACCCGAGCTCCACCTACTGCCACCACTCGACGCGGCTCACTCCCCGCAACACATAGATGGTCTCCGCCGTCCTTTTGGTCGCCGGAGTGCAAAACCCGAGCCCTCCACCGCGTCTGGCCTCGCCGGTGGCTAAACACCGGCGAGTTTGACCACTTTTGACCATGGACTAACGCGTGGGCCTAGGTTGACTCCCCCCTGAGTCTATGACAGGTGGGGCCAGCCTGCTAATTAGTTTAGGATTAGTTTTAACTCAATTTAATTAGTTAGTCACTCACATGTGGGCCCAGGCCCCACTGACAGTTAATTAGCACTAACTTAATTCTGTTAATTAGTTGAGACACTGACAGACAGGGCCCACCAGTCAGGTTTGACCTGGCCGACCCAGTTGACCCGCTGACATCACACCTATGTCATGCTGACACATTAATTCAATTTCTGGATTTATTCTTATATAGGAAATTCCAGAAAATAGCCAAAACTTCTAAAAATCATAGAAAATCAACCATAGCTCCAAATCAAACAATTTATATATGAAAAATGATCAGAAAAATTCAATCTATCCATTTGTAATGGTTTCATGCATGACAAAACAAGTTAACCTTGCTGTTTAAGAAAAATTAGGTGATGCACTAATAAGGCTATGTTAAATGAACTAACATTTGAATCTTTGATTCAAATGAGTTCATTCCCTTCTGTTTTAGCTTCCATTAGGCCAAGACACATTCATTTTGCCATGTCATAGCATGCATCATATTGTTGCATATTGTCATGTGTTGATTATGTTCGGTGTGACTTTCATGGTGGGTTCTGCCTCCGAGGATAACCCCGAGTATCCGTCTGAAGGGCAGTACCCTACTACCACTACATCAGGCAAGCAACCCATTGATCATTCCGATACAAACCCATGTTCTCGCTTCTGCTCTTGTTTACTGCATTAAGACAACGTGATTCAAACTGCTGGGTGATACGGTAGTTGAACCCTTATCCTCTGCATGACCTGTCATTGCAACAGTAACTAGATGATACCCACTAGCATGTGTAGGAGTTGATTGAGCCATGTATGTGTTTCCTACCTTGCTATGCCTGCTATGCTTAGAGTTGTGTCAGGTCTTGTTCATCTGGGTGATGGCCTAGATGAAATGATTATGTTGGTAATGTGAGGGATGTGTTGAACATGTTTTGGTAAAGGTATCGATGAGAGGCCATGTAGGAGTACATGGTGGGTTGTTTCATTGAGGCTGTCCATAAGAACTAAGATCTGTATGCGTGATTTAAGATTCATCTACTACCACACATTGGGCCCTGAAATATGACCCTGCTCGACTTACTGACCCCTCTCGCCCTCTGTCCAGGACTTGCAACTAGTTTCTGGTGTTTGTAGGTTATGTGTTGGCGCTCATGCGTAGCGCTGACCCTAGGGGTGCGCTATGATGCGGTAGATACACAGTGGCACGGTGTACCGAGTCGCCCGTTTGGTGTCTCGGGAACCCTGCACACATCATTTTGGGCCGTTGAGGACACCCTGGCCGGATTTCCTTGCGGATGGAACCTGAATAGGCGATAAACCTGGACTAGAGACTTGTCAGGTTAGTTAGGCCGTGGTCTACACCCACATCGGCTTTCGCTTGAAATCTGCCGAGCACATGTTGTGTGCAGACGCTAAGTGGTGGAAACATGTGTGACGAAGTACACCCCTACAGGGTATAAAACTATTCGAATAGCCGTGTCCGCGGTAAAGGGCTACTTGGTTGCCTATACACTTCATAGACAAGTTAATGGATACTACTAAAAGACTCAAGATAAGTGTGAGTACCGAGGGTGGCCCTCTCGTAGGATGACGAGGGAGCATCCCCGGTGGAGTATTGTGTTGGTGAGTAGTGGACTCGTGTGCGAAAACTATTTTTACTAGTGGAGTTCCGTAGGATAGCTTAGCCAGGAATCAAAGCTGGCTTGCTGCAATAACCCCACCACCTTCTTGAGAATGAGCATGTATAGTAGGATCTGATGTAAGAATTGCTGAGTACCCTTGTACTCATGTTTGCTTAACTACTGTTTTCAGACGACAACACCGCCCCCTCTGATGGGTTTTATGTAGACCTTGATGTCAACGAGTGACTAGCCACCCGTGTGGTGATCCTGGCCATGGAGGGCCCTATGTAGATAGACAGGCTTCGAGGAGCCTTCTTGCTTTCTAGTGTCTGTACTCAGACTATTTGCTTCCGCATGTGCTTGTATGCCTGTATGACTTGAGTGTCGGGTCATGTGACCCCTATCTGTATGAACATGTTATGTATGGCTCTCTGGAGCCTTTAAATAAAGTACTTGAGTTGTAGAGTTTTGTTGTGATGCCATGTTGTATGTACTCATATCGGGCATATTGTGTGCATGATTGAAATGCTTGGTACGAGTGGGATCCGACAATCTAGTTGTTTATGCTTGGCAGCCTTTCTTATGGGGAAATGTAGTCTAGCGTTCCTCGAGCAATAGTAGTCCGCTGCAGCCCGGTTCACCGGAGTCCTGCTAGCCCAACACTATTGCTCAGGACACTTGACTGGCCGTCATGTGTTTCACTTCATTCCTATGTCTGTCCCTTCGGGGAAATGTCACGCGGTGACATCCGGAGTCCTGCCTAGCCTGCTACAGCCCGGGTTCCACGGAGTCCTGTTAGCCCAGTGCTACAGCCCGGATTCACTCGCTGATGACCGACATGCTCGATGTGATTCATGTATGCCTGTCTCCATAGGTCCGTGCCGCTTTGGGTTCACGACTAGCCATGTCGGCCTGGGTTCTCTATCATATGGATGCTAGCGACACTATCATATACGTGAGCCAAAAGGCGCAAACGGTCCCGGGCCATGGTAAGGCGACACCCGTGGGGATACCGTGCGTGAGGCCGCAATGTGATATGAGGTGTTACTGGCTAGATCGATGTGATTTAGAATTGGGGTCCTGACATCATTGTTTATTTAAAAAAGCTGCGATCAAAGCAGAACGATACAAATAGTGCGATAAGCAAAAGATGGGACTATCAAATATGTCCTTTCCAGGGGCGAGCTGTGGAATGTTATGCGAAACAGGTATACTGCTCGTTATAGACACCACCTTAGAGTTCCGTAGTGCGGCGTAGCTTTCTGCTTCCCTGGTTGTATCGTTTGTGCGGCAATTGTACTGCCGGACAAGCCTTTCGAAGAATGGAGTCCTGAAAATAAGAGAAAATTTAAGAAATCGGAAGCCCCTAGTGCGGTTTAAGCCGCGTTTTGGGCTTGCCGTGATGGTGCCCCTCCCCCTGTGCCCATGGTATTTCCAGAGCATAGTTATGTACGCGCGGCACTGGTTTCACAAGTTCGCGAGGGCTGGGGTTGGGGCCGCATTGCTACGCTTGCTCGGAACATGCCAGGTGGTCTTGTTTTAGGTTACTCTGGGCGTGCTTGACGGTGTCCGGACGTTTAATGGCTGGACTGGAGAATTGCCTTGAGAGGCTGCTTTGTACTTCCGCTGCGATAGCCGCCGTATGCTCCTCCATTCGGAGAGAGCATTCGGTGTTTATATTGACCGTGATGACGCCTTGAGGGCCTGGCTTCTTGAGCTTGAGGTATGCATAGTGCGGCACCGCATTGAACTTGGCAAATGCAGTTCGCCCGAGCAGTGCGTGATAGCCACTGCGGAACGGGACGATGTCGAAGATTAACTCCTCGCTTCGGAAGTTATCCGGAGATCCGAAGACCACTTCAAGTGTAACTAAGCCTGTACAATTGGCTTCTAAACTTGGTATGACGCTTCTAAACTTGGTATGACGCATTGGTTCTCGAGGGATCGATGCCCATTTTCCGCACTGTACCCTGATAAAGCAGGTTCACGCTACTGCCGCTGTCCATAAGGACTCTAGTGAGGTGAAATTCGTCAATAATTGGGTCTAGAACCAATGCGGCGAATCCGCCATGACGGATGCTAGTGGGGTGGTCCCTTCGATCAAAAGTGATCGGGCAGGAAGACCATGGGTTGAACTTTGGGGCGACTGGCTCCATCGCGTATACGTCCCTTAGCACACGCTTCCGCTCCCTCTTGGGGACGTGGGTTGCGTATATCATGTTCACCGTCCGCACTTGTGGGGGAAAACCTTTCTGTCCACTGTTGTTCGGTGGCCGGGGCTCCTCCTCGTGATCGCTATGCAGCCCCTTGTCTCTACTTTTGGCATTTAACTTGCCTGCCTGCTTGAACACCCAACAATCCCTGTTGGTGTGATTGGCTGGTTTTTTGGGGGTGCCATGTATCTGGCATGAGCGGTCGAGTATTCGGTCCAAACTGGACGGGCCCAGAGTATTTCTTTTGAATGCCTTTTTCTGCTGACCGGGTTTAGAGCCTCTGAATCCGGCATTAACTGCCGTATCCTCAGCATTGTCGCCGTTAATGCGGCGCTTTTGCTTGTTGCGACGTGACCTGCCACTGCTGTCCTTGGTATCCGAATTACCAGGGCTCTTCGTCATGTTTGCTGTGAGCTAGCCAGCTGTCTTCTCCCGCGCAAAAGCGGGTCATAAGTGTCGTGAGGGCTGCCATAGAATTCGGCTTTTCCTGTCCTAGGTGCCGTGCAAGCCACTCGTCGCGGATGTTATGCTTGAAGGCTGCTAGGGCCTCTGCGTCCGGACAGTCGACGATTTGATTTTTCTTGGTTAGGAACCGTGTCTAGAATTGTCTGTCCGATTCCTTTGGCTGCTGAATTATGTGGCTTAGGTCATCGGCGTCTGGTGGTCGCACATAAGTGCCCTAGAAATTGTCGAGGAATGCGGCTTCCAGGTCCTCCCAACAACCAATTGATTCTGCTGGCAAGCTGTTAACCAATGCCGAGCTGGTCCTTTAAGCTTGAGTGGGAGGTATTCGATGGCGTGTAAGTCATCACCGCGGGCCATGTGGATATGAAGGAGATAGTCCTCGATCCTTACCGCAGGATCTCTTGTGCCATCATATGATTCGATGTTCACGGGTTTGAAACCCTCGGGGATTTGATGATCCATTACTTCATCTGTGAAGCGTAGTGGGTGTGCGGCGCCACTGTACTGGGCTATATCACGACGCAGCTAAAACGAGCTTTGTCTACTGTGTTCGGCCCGGCCGGATTTACTATATCCGGCATGACGAGTACCGTCTCGTGCCGTGGGGCACCCACGTGATCCGTAGATCGATCTTGTTTGCCTTTCCTTGTCCTCCAATGTGTCTCGCAGGTCTGGCACATTTTCCCATGCCTTGGTAGTTTTTGAGCGGTGTTGGGGTGTGACTTGAGTGGAGGGCCGAGAGGCCTCTCTGTCATGGCCACGGGGTGGCCGGTCAGCTGCATCATGCACTGGTGATGTAGGTTTAAGTGCTTCGTCCCCTAATTGGGCGTTCGAGTTCATACTCTTCGGCCGCAAGGACTTCAGTCCATCTGTCGGCTAGCAAATCTTGATCAGCTCTAAGCTGTTGCTGTTTTTTCTTGAGGCTGCTCGCCATGGCCATAAGTCTGCATTTGAAACGCTCTTGTTCGACAGGATCCTCTGGCACAACAAATTCGTCGTCGTCAAGGCTTTCCTCGTCCTCAGAGGGAGGCATGTAATTATAGTCCTCGACCTCTGTGTCTGCCGCTCTCTCATGAGGGCTGGCTTCTCTATCCTCCTGTGCTGAATCTTGCTGGAGGTGGTTGTCTTCGGCACTGTCTGGGGTGTTATTATCCCCCGTGCCGGAATCACCATTTTTGTTTTGGCGGGATTTAGAGCGGCGCTGCTGACGCCGGCACTTAGGCTACTTCTTGGAGGGGTCATCCTCTGCTGTTCCATCGCCATTGCCTTCTTTTGGGGTGTCCACCATGTATATATCATACGACGAGGTGGCTTTCCAGTGCCTTATAGGCGCTGGTTCTTGATCGTCTCCTACATCGGCGTCCATACCGTCGATGTCTTCGGAGTCCAAGTCGAGCATGTCGGTTAAATCATCGACAGTGGCTACGAAGTTGGTGGTGGGTGGGATTTGAATTTCTTCATCATCTGCATCCCAACCTTGCCGACCATAGTACGGCCAGGGCTCTCCTGACAAAGAGAGAGACTTTAGTGACTTCAGAATATCGCCGAAGGGCGAGTGCTGAAAGATGTCCGCGGCGGTGAACTCCATGATTGGCGCCCAATCGGGTTCGATTGATCGGGGTGCGGAGGGCTCGGAGTCTGGAGAGGAGTCCGTCTCCTTGGAGTCATGGGCTTCGCAGAGAATAGGGCTGGTGTTCGGCTTGATCGCCGTAGAAATTGCAGCCCTCGAGGCGGTGTCTAACCAGCTATCCTCGGTTGGTGTGATCGGCTCTGAGCTAGGGGTCGGAGCGGACACAGGTGCGGCCTCAAGGGCACTATTCGGCGGCAGAGCTAAATCATGCCCATCATGACAGTGCAGCGAGCTCGGGTGTAGCTCGAATCCGTCGAAGATCAAGTCTCCGCGGATGTCGGCCGTGTAGTTCAAACTTCCAAATCTGACCTGATGGCCAGGGGCGTAGCTTTCGATCTGCTCCAGATGACCAAGCGAATTGGCCCACAGTGCAAAGCCGCCGAATACGAAAATCTGTCCGGGGAGAAAAGTCTCACCCTGGATCGCATTGCTGTTGATGATCGGAGAAGCCATCGGGCCTAAAAGCGATGACACATAGGAACTCTCAATGAAAGAACCAATGTCGGTGTCAAAACCGGCGGATCTTGGGTAGGGGGTCCCGAACTGTGCGTCTAGGTCGGATGGTAATAGGAGGCAGGGGACACGAAGTTTTAGCCAGGTTTGGGTCTTCTTGATGGAGGTAAAACCCTACGTCCTGCTTGATTAATATTGATGATATAGGTAGTACAAGAGTAGATCTACCACGAGATCAGAGAGGCTAAACCCTAGAAGCTAGCCTATGGTATGATTATTGTTCGTCCTACGGACTAAAACTCCCCGGTTTATATAGACATCGGAGAGGGCTAGGATTACACAGAGTCGGTTACAATGGTAGGAGATCTACATATCCGTATCGCCAAGCTTTCCTTCCACGCCAAACAAAGTCCCTTCCGGACACGGGATGAAGTCTTCAATCTTGTATCTTCATAGTCCAGGAGTCCGGCCGAAGGTATAGTCCGGCCACCCGGACACCCCCTAATCCAGGACTCCCTCAGTCGCCCTTCAACACATGATCACGAAGAAAATGATGACGAATCTGAATGTGCTTTGTCTTCGAGTGCTGAACTGGGTTGTGAGCAATCTTGATGGCACTCTCATTATCACAGAGGAGAGGCACATTCTTCATGTTGACGCCATAGTCCTTGAGAGTTTGCTTCATCCTTAGCAATTGGGCACAGCAAGAACCAGCGGCAATGTACTCAGCTTCAGTAGTAGATAGTGATACGCGGTTCTGTTTCTTCGAGGACCAACAGACCAAAGATCGTCCGAGGAAATGACATGTACCAGATGTTGACTTGCGATCCACACGATCACCAGCATAGTCAGAGTCAGAATATCCAACAAGATCAAAAACCGAGCCCTTGGGGTACCATAATCCAAGTGTTGGTGTGTGAGCTAGATATCGAAGAATAAGCTTCACAGCCTTATGGTGTGATTCCTTCAGTGTACCTTGAAATGGGGAACACATGCAAACACTAAGCATTATATCTGGTCTAGATGCACATAAGTACAATAAAGAACCTACCATGGAGCGGTATACCTTATGATCGAAGTCAATACCATTTTCATCAGTGCACAGATGGCCATTTGTGGGCATAGGAATTTTGATGCCTTTGCAATCTTGCATGCCGAATTTCCTCAATACACCCTTGAGATATTTCTCCTGAGATATGAATATGCCATTGTGTTGGAGATATTACTACTGGGCGTAAACCGGCCTATCTGGGCCGGATCAACTTCATCAGTAGCTCCGGAAGTGATAAAGCCCAAGAAGACAGATGAGGGCCGAAGGCCCGTAGCCGGTTCAAGACTTGTAGCTGTAAACCAGAATTTGTATATAAACTTGTATCGTAAGCTAGAAATAAGGAGAGACCAACCCGGATACGAATATCGACCGGTGTTGGGACTCTGTGAACCGACGGGTGTCACCCGTGTATATAAGGGGACGACCCGGCGACGGTTCAAGGACAACAGACAACAACTCGAGACATAGGCGAAGCTTATTTGCTCCCTAGTCATCGAAACCCCATCAATTCCATCACAACTAGACGTAGGCTTTTACCTTCATTGAAGGGGCCGAACTAGTATAAACTCTCTTGCGTCCCTGTGTCCGCTTTAACCCCTTCAAGCTAACCCGTCGCGATGGCTCCACGACTAAGTCCTTTCTCTAGGACATCTGCCGTGACAAAACCACGACAGTTGGCACCCACCGTGGGGCTATCGCACGATGGTTTCCGGTTCTTGGAGGGCCGCTTTGAAGGACTTGAGGGCTATGCCGTAGGCCGGATGACTAAGAGTCGTCGTGGCAAGCTCTACATCGACGATGTAGGCTGGGGCCCTGAGGCCGGTTCAATTGAGTACGGGTACCGGTTCCCCTTTGGTGGTATTCACGTTTTCATTGGCAAGATCGATGAACCGGGCCCTGAGCCGGACATCTGCACTGACCTCACCGAGACGGCTCAGCGCGCGCGATCCGCCCGGGTTAAATCGGTCGTGAAGCGTGCCTTCGTGGGAGTCATCCATGGAGGAGGTTATGAGGATGGATCAGAATTTCGTGGTCCGACCGTTGTTTGTTCCGGTGACGAGTCTTCGACTGGAGAAACCGAATCTCTGTATCAGCTACAAGATGGCCGGATTCGGAGCTGTTCCGATGGCGACAGTATTCCGGACCCCTCTGATCTGCCCAACCGGGTTGGAATATTCGTGGCCGGAATACAAGCAGCGCTTCATTCTTTGACGGATGCGGCAACGATCTCCGGTTCAGCAGCGGCGACGGCTGCCGGGGCAGGAGGCCCTGTGCGCCCGTCGGCTCAGGTTCTATCAGAATTATTTGATGCGTTGGCTGTGCTTATGGCGGAAGTTAATCCGCCGGATTAGGACGATCACAACGAGGAGATTGCAAAGGTAAAGGAACAGATCACCTAGGCCAAGGCGGATCTGGCGGCCGAGGACGCTAGGATGGCCGTAGAGCGGGCCACTTTAGACGCACAGGCCTACCGGCTTATGTTGGACCAGAGCGCATCACATGAAGTCACGAGGAGGAAGCATCGATCCCGTTTACCTCCGGTTTTCGAGGCCACAGACCTTTTTAACACTCCAGGACCAAGAGTCGGCAATCCGCTGGGGGGAAACCGGGCAGAAGCCCCCGTGACCGGTGCACCGGTTCAGCCTCATCAGATAGACCCGCCTCGTCAAAACACCATTATACCTCAGGTTGCTTTAACACCTCCGGGTCACTACTCCAACCCAATGGACAATCTTGTCGTCGCTGCTGCACGGCTGGAGGCCATTCCAATTGAAGGTGACTCGCCGCAGGCAGTAGAGACGCGAAGGGTCAAGGAACTTCTGAGGACAGCTTTGGTCCAACAGGAAGCGTACTCGTACATCCGCGACCGGATCCACTCGACCCCCCATCCAAGCCGGAGCTATAGGAGACATATGGATGAACCGGCAGTATCGAGTAATGAATGACGGGGAGCACCCCGTGACAACAACCCGGCGGGTGGTGCTGATAACGCTCAGGGAGTGGTGGACCGGGCTCGCGCGCGCAGGGAGGCCGAGTTAGCCGCACAGCATCAGGCCCGGCAGCTCACGCCGGTTCGTCCAACCACCTCGACTGAACCTGGTGTTACTTCTAGTTCTTGGGGGGTATCTTGCCTTATCGCCGCTTTACGCAACGTGCGCCTGCCCAAGGATTTTAAAGGCCCGCGCAAGGTACCGAATTACACGGCGGATTAACCTCCAGAGACATGGGTGGAGAGTTATGAGATGGCCATGGAGATGCTTGATGTGGATGACGCGACGTGCGTGAAGTACTTTACCATGATGCTTGAAGGAACGGCCCGTACTTGGTTAAAAAGCTTGCGGCTAATTCTATCAGTTCATGGGCCCAGTTACGAGCCCGGTTTATCAGCAATTTCAAGGATACCTGTAAACAGCCTATGTCAATAGTAGACTTAGCTGCGTGCGTCCAGGAGGAAGGAGAATCAACGACTCATTGGGTGCGCCGGGTTTCACAAGTGTTGCACTCCTCAGACCGCATCAACGCCGACACCGCAGTATTAACCCTAGAAGGCAACTGCCGGTTTGGGCCCCTGAAGCTAAAGTTGGGACGGATGAAGCGTCATTGCACCGACATGGGGACCATCATGGCCGCTCTGGTGAAATATGTTGATTCTGATAGTACCAAGGATCCCGAATCTGATGATGACAAGACAGGAAAAGGGAAGAAGAACAGCAGCTCAAAAGGTCAGCAGCATCACTGGGCAGGCAATGGTGGTGGAGGCAAGCGTAAAGCGGATGGTAACATGGACTTTGTGGCTAATACCAACGCACAAGACAATGGCCAGCGACGCAAGGGTACCCAACCCAAACCGCCTAAACTATCTACTAAACCAGCCCTGTCCAAAACATGGGACGAAGGAGGTGCCAGCAAACCACCTTTGGAAGGATTGCTTTATTATGCAGGAGTTCAAGAATTCTAATAATTTCCGGTATGATCACGAATCTGGCGGTGGCTTAGGATCGGGGCCGGGTTACGGTGGAGGAAGTTCCGGTTCAGGATTCAATGGTAATCCGGGCGGACATAATGGTCAAAATAGTTAGAACAACCAGGGTGGTTACAACCAATAGCAGCAACAGTCAGGTTACCAGAGCAACCCAAAGCAGCTGAGTAGTGAGCAGCACCATGTCTTCACCACTAGCTTGGACAAGCGAGACCGGAAGGTTCAGAGGCGGGTGGTCAACTCTGTTGAACCGGCCATACCCCGTTATCTACGTTGGTCTGAGCAGCCCATCATATGGAGCAGAGAAGATCACCCTCCCTAGGTCGATAATCCGGGTCAGCTGGCTCTGGTGGTGGCACCTCAGGTGGGCGGTTACAAGTTCACCAAGGTGCTCATGGATGGAGGGAGCAGCATTAACATCCTGTACTATGAGACCTTCCGTCGTATGGGACTAACAGATAAGAATCTCAAACCGTCTAATACAGTATTCCACGTTGTAGTGCCTGGTAGATCAGTGTATCCCGTTGGTAAAATAGCTCTGGAAGTGGCCTTTGGGGATGACCATGATTCTAGGTCGGAGACATTGACGTTTGAAGTGGTGAAAATTCAGAGTCCATATCACGCCCTGTTTGGGCGACCAGCTTACGCCAAGTTTATGCCACGGCCCTGTTATGTGTATTTGCAGCTCAAGATGCCGGGTCACAGGGGGACAATAACAGTTCACGGAAGCCGCAAAATTGCTTTGGAGTGCGAGGAAGGAGATGCGGCTTATGCAGAGTCGGTTTGTGCCACCGAGGAGTTAAAGTACTATAAGGACAATGTTGATCCGGCGGACATGACTCCGTTAAAAAAGCCAACTACGGAGCATGATCCGGCCCTGAAGTTCAAATCGGCAGCAGAAACTAAGCTTGTTGACTTCGTACCTGGCGATTCGTCCAAGCAGTTCAGCATTAGTGCCAACTTGGATCCGAAATAGGAAAGCGCGCTCATCGAGTTCATCCGTGAGAATCGGGACATTTTTTCATGGAAGCCCTCTGACATGCCAGGTGTACCGAGGCAACTCGCTGAGCACACCCTTAATGTGGATCCTAAATATAAACCGGTGAAACAGTTCCTCTGCCATTTTAACGAAGAAAGACGCAAGGCGATTGGAGAAGAGGTAGCCAGGCTCTTAGCAGCTGGCTTTATTGTTGAAGTTTTTCACCCTGAGTGGCTTGCCAATCCGGTACTGGTCCTCAAGAAAAACGGCACCTGGCGCATGTGTGTGGATTACACAGATCTTAATAAAGCTTGTCCAGCAGATCCTTTTGCCCTCCCCCGTATTGATCAAATTATTGATGCTACGGCGGGTTGTGAGCGTTTAAGTTTTTTGGATGCATATTCTGGCTATCATCAAATCAATCTGTTGTTGACGAATTTGAAGACCTAAGAAGAATTTCAACTCTCCCATCCTAGACATTTGATATTCTTCACTCATCATATAGGCAAAGTCATCACTATAACGTTGGTCAGTACAGCCAAAGATAATATCATCAACATATATTTGGCACACAAACAATTCACCATCATAAGATTTAGTGAAAAGAGTAGGATCGAGTGAATCGGGTTTGAAGCCTTTCTTCATGAGGAGTTCCTTCAAGGTATCATACCAAGCCTGTGGGGCCTGCTTGAGGCCATAGAGGGCCTTGTTGAGTCTAAAGACTTTTTCAGGATTCTTTGGATCTTCAAAACCTGGGGGTTGAGCAACATATACTTCTTCCTCAAGCTTACCATTGAGGAATGCACTTTTCACATCCATTCGATATAAAGTGATATCATGATGGTTAGCATAAGGAAGTAATATGCGAATAGCCTCAAGTCTAGAAACAAGTGCAAAAGTTTCATCAAAATCAATTCCTTCAACCTGTGTGTAGCCTTGAGATACAAGTCGTGCCTTATTCCGCACCACAAGGCCATTTTCTTCTTGCTTGTTGTAGTAGATCCACTTTGTGCCGATGATATTGTGCTTGCCAGGATCTAGACGTTTGACCAGTTCCCAGACATTGTTGAGCTCGAACTGATGTAATTCTTCTTGCATGGCCTGAATCCACTCAGGCTCCAGAAATGCTTCATCTACCTTAGTGGGCTCTGTAATAGAGACAAAAGCATATTGCCGACAAAAGTTAGACAAATGTGAAGCTTTTGAGCGTGTGAGAGGACCTGGCGCTTTGATGTCATTGATGTTCTTTTCAACTTGCACTTCTTTTGTAATGCGAGGATTAGCTGGTTGTTGTTGAAGAGTTTGATCAGCGTTTTCTTCAGCACCATTTTCTTCAGCATTTTCTTCAGGTGCATTAGCTCGACGTTCTTCGTGTTCTAGAATGAATTCTTCAGCAGATTCTTCAGTAGGAATGACATCCTCAGTAGCCTTGAACTTGATAGTTTCCTCAGGTGCTGGTTCATCTATCACAGTAGGTAGGTGCTCTCTTTGCGAGCCATTAGTTTCATCGAACCGCACATCTACAGTTTCAACAACTTTGTGAAGAACATTGTTGAAGACTCAGTAGGTGTGCGAGTCCTTTCCGTGACCAATCATAAAACCTTCATGTGCTTTCGGTGCAAATTTTGAGTTGTGATGAGGATCTCTAATCCAACATTTAGCACCGAACACTTTGAAATAACTTACATTGGGTTTCTTATCAGTGAGGAGTTCATAGGTAGTCTTTTTGAAGAATTTGTGAAGATATACTCTGTTGATGATGTGGCACGCAGTATCAATTGCCTCAGTCCAGAAACGACGAGGCATTTTGTATTCATCAAGCATAGTGCGAGCCATCTCAGCAAGAGTCCTGTTCTTGCGCTCCATGATGCCATTCTGCTGAGGAGTGTAGGGAGCAGATAACTCATGAGTAATACCAAGTTCATCAAGATAGTCATCGAGACCAGAATCCTTGAACTCAGTGCCATTGTCACTTCTTATGTGCTTGATCTTCACACCAAAGTTGGTTGAAGCCCTCGAGGAAAATTGTCACTTCATCTTTGTAAGAAACAAGGTGTACCCATGTATAGCGAGAATAATCATCAACAATAACAAAGCCATATTGAGATGCTTCATTTGACATAGCAGAATAATGATTAGGACCAAAGAGATCCATGTGAAGCAATTCAAACGGGCGAGTGGTGGTCATGATAGTCTTTGCTGGATGCTTGGCCTTCGTCATCTTCCCAGCTTCACAGGCTCCGCATAGGTGGTCCTTGATGAATTTGACATTCTCGATGCCAATGACATGCTTCTTTTTCGCAAGCGTGTGCAAATTCCTCATGCCTGCATGACCAAGTCGTCGATGCCAGAGCCAGCCTTCTGAAGCTTTTACAAGTAAGCACACGGCTGGTTGTGGTCCTGTAGAGAAATCAACAATATACAGATCTCCTCTCCTAAAGCCTTCGAAGACTTTGGAATTGTCAGCTTCCATAACCACAACACAATGGTACTTGCCAAAGACAACAACCATATCAAGATCACAAAGCATTGAGACAGACATAAGGTTGTATCCTAAGGACTCACCAAGCATGACTATGTCCATGTGTCGATCCTTTGTAATCGCAACTTTACCTAGACCCAATACCTGACTTTTGCCTTTGTCAGCAAAAATGATATGCTTCAGATGCGATGGAGATAATGGAGCATGCATCAATAGATTTTTGTCACCAGTCATGTGGTTTGTACATACACTATCAAGGACCCACTCAGTGGCTTTGGGTTGATCATCCTACAGATGAATTAGTGCATCTTACAAACTCACATACTTCATCAGTGAAGAATATGACATCAATTCATCAGATCAATTTCATCAAGTAAAAGAACTGATAAAGCAATATGAGGACGTGAGAAATGAAAGTTCATTTCTTCATGATTAGCCTGTGTCCTATCAGGCATGCTCAGGTCTCCAGCAAATTCTTCAGATGATTACGTGCGTCTGGAGACCTGACCCTGCAGAACAGATTAGTTCTTTTTCTTCACCACCAACATCTGAAGGGGTGGCAAAGAGTTCATCATTCTACGAGCTCCATATGAAAAGGATGGCATAGAAGCCAGTCCATTTCGTCTCACATAAGAGGGGTTAGAGTAAGCATAAGAGTATGCAGAGAAATTCTTTGAGGACTTATGGACATAATGATTTGAAGAATAATGCACATATCCATAATCCTTAGATCTTCCCTGCGAAACGGACGGGTTAGCACGATGATGTTCATATGAGGACTCTGCTCCATATGAGGAATTTGGTCCATATGAAGAATTTTTTCCATATGAAGAATTTGATCTGGGGTTCCTATTCTTCACAGGTGGCGTCATGATGACATTCACCTGAAGATTTTCAAGGCATCTTTTGGGAACCCAGATTTTCTTCATAGGGGAGTCGTTCCTGCAGTTAGTGCCAACATATCTAGCAAATACTTCACCATTCTGATTTTTGAATAGCTTATAGTTGGAGTCAATTGACTCATCATCAGAATCAGGAGATTCACATGCAAATCCAGATAAGTTAGATGGATCAACTGGAGGTCCCTTTGCGACAACCCATGTAGTTTTGCGGTACTGCTCAGGCTTCCAATATGTACCATCAGCATTGAGTTTCCTCTCAAAGGCGATACCCTCTTTCCTAGGGTTCCTGTTGAGGATCTGCTTTTTAAGCAGATCACAAAGAGCCTGATGCCCTTTGAGGCTTTTGTACATGCCTGTCGTGTACAATTCCTTCAGCCCTGCATCGTTAGTGATACTAGCAATGTCCTCAGATGAGGAATTAGTGATAGCAGAGGCATGTGAAGAATTTGAAACATTAGCAGCATTTGAACATTCAGGTGAAGAATTAGCAGATTCACGTTCAATGCACTTCAAGCATGGAGGAACAAATTCTTCCTGAGAAGCGCTGATTTGTTGAGCAAGTAATGAATCGCGCTCCTTCTGAAGATCTTCATAACTCACTCTTAGCTTCTCAAGGTCTTGCTTTCTTTAAATAAATTCATAAGAAAGCTTCTCATGATCCGATAAGAGAGTGTTATGATGACTTTGAAGTTTGTCAAGCTTGGACTGAAGTCTCTGAAGATTTTCAGTCAAAGTTTCAGTGCGATCCATTTCTTCACCCAACATATAATCACTTTTATTTAGCACGTTTTGAACCTTTTCTAAAGCCCTTTGTTGTTTTATAGCAATCTTAGCAAGTTTAGAATAGCTGGGCTTAAGGTTTTCATCAGATTCATTCTCACTTGATTCAGAGGAGGTATATTTGAGTACCTTGGCACCCTTTGCCATGAAGCAATAGGTGGGAGAGTAGTCATTATCGCTTTCATTAGCCTTGTTGGTGAGGTCATTTTCTTCAGTGTTGAAGATAGACTTGCTGATGAATGCAGTAGCGAGAGCAAGGCTCGCCACTCCGGATTCGGACTCCTTAGATGACTCCTCTTCCTCATTTTCTTGCCTCAGAGTCCATTTCCTTGCCAATGAATGCCCTCTCCTTCTTGGAGATGCTCTTCTTGTGATATAAAGGCTTTGAGGATTTTGATGATGATGACTTTGTGGATTTCTTCTTTTTCTTCGCATCATCAGAACTGTAATCCATGTATTTCTTCTTCTTTAATTCCTTTTCCCACTGAGGACAATCTTGAACGAAATGTCCAGGTTTCTTGCATTTGTGATAGAGCCTCTTCTTGTAGTCACTGGATGAGGAATCATTTCTCCTTGAGGATCTTCCAAGGCGACCGCGTCTTGAGAACTTTTGGAACTTCTTCACGAGCAGAGCCAGATCATGGCTCAGTTCTTCAGGATCACCAAGGCTACTACCAGAGTCTTCATCTTCGGACTCAGATACTGCCTTGGCCTTCAGTGCACGTGTTCTGCCATAGCTTGAACCATAGAGATCTCTCTTTTCAGCAAGTTGGAACTCATGAGTATTTAGCCCCTCGAGAATATCAGCGGGATCAAGTGACTTGTAATCAGCACGTTCTTGTATCATCAATGCAAGAGTGTCAAATGAGGAATCAAGCGATCTCAACAATTTCTTCACCACCTCATGGTCGGTGATGTCAGTGACACCAAGTGCTTGAAGCTCATTTGAGATGTGAGTGAGGCGATCAAAGGTTTATTGAACATTTTCATTGTCGAGTCTTTTGAAGCGGTTGAAGAGATTGCGAAGAACACCAACTCGAGAGTCACGCTGAGTTGAGACTCCTTCATTCACTTTGGACAACCTGTCCCATATAAGGTTCGTTGTTTCCAAAGCACTAACTCTGCCATACTGTCATTTGCTCAGATGGCCACATATGATATTCTTCGCTTGAGAGTCGAGTTACTTGAATCTCTTCACATCGGCAGCATTCAGAGAAGGTGTCACTGAGGGAACACCATTTTTCACAACATACCAGAGATCGTTATCAATTGCTTCAAGATGCATTCGCATCTTATTCTTCCAGTAGGGGTAGTCCGTCCCATCGAAGGTTGGACACCCAGCAGAGACCTTGATCATACCTGCGGTCGACATAAATAAAACTCCAGGCGGTTAAACCAAATCACACAGAACAAGGGAGTACCTTGCTCTGACACCAATTGAAGTGTGTTATATCGACTAGAGGGGGGGTGAATAGGCGATTTTTACGAAATTCTTCACTAAGGAATTTGCCGGTGAGGAAATTCCTTAGCGAAGAACTACTAGCAACGGAATAAGTACTCAAAAGTAAACATAACAGAATACAAGCATAGTCATCATGATGAAATGAAGACAGGCACAGAGTACAGGAAGCGTAATCACAGGATAGCACAGGATGAAGACAAACCGACTGAAGAAATTAAACTGAGGAAATTGAGAAAGTCTTCAGTCAAAGTCTTCAAACACAGATATGAACAAACACACAACAAAGTTATGAGGAAATGAAAGAGTTGAGAAAATAGAACCAATAAGCTTGGTGGAGACAATGATTTGGTAGACCAGTTTCAACTGTTGTCTCAGTTGTACGTCTGGTTGGAGCGGCTAAGTATTTAAACTCGAGGACACACAGTCCCGGACACCCAGTCAAGGACACTTAGTCCAAGACACCCAGCCCTCATTGTATTCTCCTTGAACTAAGGTCACATAGACCTTGTCCAATCACTCGTGGTAAGTCTTCAAGCGACTTCCAAGCCTTCACAAACTTGGTCACTCGGTGATCCACAATTCCTCTTGGATGCTCTAGACCATGACACCGAACCGTCTGGAAGAAGCACAGTCTTCAAAGGTAACAAGCATCAGATCCACTCAGGATCAATCTCTTCAGTGATGCTCAGTCACTTGGGGTTTGTAGGTGTTTGGGTTTTGGGTTTTTTTTGGTTTTTCCTCACTTGATGATTTTCGCTCAAAGTCCTCAGAGGATGGGTTGCTCTCAAATGACAAGTGTCAGTTTCTCTCGGAGCAGCCAACCGGCTAGTGGTTGTAGGGGGCGGCTATTTATAGCCTAGGGAGTAGCCCGACATGATAAGACATAAATGCCCTTTAATGATATGACCGTTAGGTGGATACATATTTTGGGACAGCTGGCGCATAGCACAACAACGGTCGGAATTTTCAGTAGCAAAATCTTCAGGGCTATCATGTTCCTCACTGTGTAGGCAATCCGCACTGGCGAATTCCTAACTCCTTAGTCAGGACAAATTCCTCAGAGACCAGAAGAACATCGTCTGTGTCACTGAAGAAATTGACTAAACTGTATGAGATTTCCAATGGCTTCACTCGAAGGGATTGGTAGGTGTAGGAATTTGAGTTGAGCATCACATGGAAATTTTTCCTTAGTATTTCCTCGACCCCCTTTAACAGTACGGTGTTTCCTATGACTCAAGAAAGAGAAAAACAAAACTATGAAAACGAAAGTCTTCAAGCTTCATACTCCTCGCATGAATATCAAGTCTTCACGGACACACCAATTTCTTCACTTTCAAAGTCTTCATGAAAGTCTTCAGAAATACCAAAATCTTCAGTCGAAGATATTCATTTTTAGGGGTCGACTTTTCCTGTAAATATCAAACTCCTCATAGACTTATAGACCTGTGTACACTCACAAAAGCATTAGTCCCTTAACCTATAAGTATTCAATACACCAAAATCACTAAGAGGCACTAGATGCACTTACAATCATGCTATCATTTTTTGTATTACGTGTTCCATTTGTCGACAACGTTTGTATATTCAACAACTCTTCCTGTGCATCAGCCATTTGAAGCGGTGATGAAAGTATCTGGAGTGAAAACAAGGTATTCAGAGCAGACAATGCTACCTGCTGAAGCAGACATCTTGTTGGTTACAGAGAGCTCCTCAAAGGAGGATTTAGAGACTGATGACCAGTCCTATTTTCCCCCTGAGGTCTATGCTCAAACCTTGCAGGGTTATATTACCCATGTCATGCATGTTGTCTTGCATTGCTTAGTTTTTACATCATATATGGATTGCCATCTGCTTACTTTCTTACTATATAAATCATATATTTGAATTATATAATGTCATCATGTTTACATAGTACATACACATCATCTATCTGAAATATGGCATGGCCACTCATTTAATAAAGACATCACATAGTTATATCATCTCATCCTGTTTAGTGTTTACAATCATCATATTTTGAATTATGGCATTCTATCCATGAATGTATGTGAATTATGGCATGCCAACCTATTTAATAAACACATTATATAGTTATGTCATGTCATCCTGTTTACATAGTCTCATATTTTGAACTATGTATTTCCATCCTGTCTTTCCATCTTTTTTAGTTAGCCATCATAATGTGAAATTGTGTCCTGCTATCCTGTTTAGTTAGCCATCATATATGTGAAATTGTGTCATGCTATCCTGTTTGGTTAGACAACATAAATATGAATTATTTCATGCCCTCTTTTATTCCCCACTATCCATTACACCTGCCTATCATACAATGTCTATACTTTCAATTACTTTTCTTGTTTATCAGCCATTTGAATTGGAGAGCATGATGGCAGTATCTAAGGGAGTAACAACATGGTCTTCAGAAAAGATAGTGCTACCAGTTGATGCAGATAGAACCACAGTTGTACTTGCCCAAGGACCAGATCCACCGCACATAACCCAGAGTCTCGCAGATTGTACCCTACCCAGTTGGACAAAGAACCAGCTACACCCCTTCTAACCCCAACCCCGGCAGATAATAACCCAGTTCCAGTTAACACAACACCGTCTCCACCACAGAGCACCCAAGCACGAGAAGTTAGTAAGGGAACTGCAGTGCCCAAGGCACGAGGACCACCACTCTGAATCACAACTCTACGCTTAAAGGAGAAGAAGATTTGTTCTTAGGTCAGGTTCTGTAGCTATAGTTCATACTCCTTTGCTCTTGCATGACTGTATTTACTCATACCAACTATTTTCAAATTTGAAGGATGGAATTGAAACTCCAATGGCGCAACAGGTATGTTTTAAACTTGTTTCTTTAACTGGTTTGCTGTTGTAACCTGCTCTATGTTGATTTCAGTTTCAATTGAATAAACAGTTATGTTCTCATGTCATGCACATTACAAGTGTTGTTATTGCTCTATAGTTACCCACACTTATATTCTGTCTATTCTGCTTTGTCTTGAACAAATAATATTTGAACTGTGTCTCTATCTTAATTTGGCAACAAAAACTAGAATGATATAGACCATAAAGTGACCATGGTACATAGATATATGTTTGTTCATGCTGTTATCCTATCCACTTTACTACTGAACTCATTTACCAAAATGAGTTTCATATACAACATGGGTAACATGTGATGTGTCTGCTTGTTTCTCTTTTAGAATGCGGACAAAATATTGGAGAACAGCACCGCGTTATCCAATGGTAAAGGAAGTAATGCAGATAAGGTTCAAGATAGTGAGACATCCCTGTTGGTCTCCAAGAAAGCTGATAAAAACTATCTTGACGACAGCGAGGGAACCCAAAAGTCCTGTCTTAATGTAGTGTTCGAGTTACTGGCCACTACTGCTGGCACAAGCTCTTCGAACTCGCTGCCTGAATCAGTTCGTCTTCTTGAGTCTCAACTTCAAGTTGAAAGACATCGATCAGATGTGCTGCGACAGGAAGCTGAAGGACTGAGGACCTATTTTTTAAAACTCGGCCACAATAATCGTGGGCTAATATTTACTGTAGTGACACTGGGCCTCCTACTGGCCGTAGAAACAATGGTCCTTCTACGGGCCGTAGAAACAATGGGCCTTCTGCGGGCCGTAGAAACAATGGGCCTTCTGCGGGCCGTATTATCAATGGGCCTTATACAGGCCGTATAATCGATTGGACAAACATGGGCCAAACATACCGCATTATGGCCGTAAACGAGCTAGAGTTGGAATCGTCCGTTCATGGGCCGACCATAACGGGCCATCGTTAATAGGCCGTATTTGATGACGCTATGAAATCGGCCCAACGTATTCACGGACCACAAACGGGCCGATTGTAACCACGGGCTGAATTTGGCCCACAAACAGAAAATGACGGTAATGGGCCGTAAGTAAACGAATGCTGGAAATGAGCCCAAGAATAAATGGGCTCTGAGAACGCCGAAAGATAATATGGGCCGGAAACGGACAACGGAATAACAGGCCATTAATGGGTATAAAGTGATACACTATTCATTACGGGCCAGTTTCACCACGGGCCGTTAATGGGTGTAAAGTGATACATTGTTCATTAGGGGCCACTTTCACCACGGGCCGTTAGTAGGCCAAGAGTTACATAGGGCCTCATATGGGCCGAAAGACGTCATGGGCCATACATGGGCCAGAAGTGAAAACGGGTTGGAATCATATTGGATGGCCCAGATGACGCTACGTATTGGGCCTAATTTGGATAGGGCGTAACGGGCCTTGGGTTAGTGGGCTGTAAATGGGCTATATTCGAACAAGCCATTAACGGGCTTTCCATGGGCCGGCCCGCCAGCTTTTGACCAAGTCAAACGGGCCGGCCTTTTCACAGGAATGGGCCTCTGTTGGGCCGTGCCATGTGTCAACATATCATAGGCGCCTATCTGACCCACTAACGAGCTGACACGTGTTTCGTCCGGCCAATAAGAATTTTACACGTGGAAATTTCCCATGGGTCGGGGCTATTAACGGGTTATCGGATCCAAAACCCGACCCGATAGCTTAACGGTGTTTCGTTACGGTGGATGCCACGTGTCAGTCACCCTTGACGAAAGCACTTCTGTGACGCGCAATTTATCGTCATGGAAGTGGACACTTCCGTGATGATACTTTTGGTAATGTCATGGAACACTTCTACAACAGCACAGGTATGACTATCTTGATTCTGTCATAAATTTGTCATGGATGTACATGCATGACAACAAAAGCGACCTACTGTGACAAACACGTATCATCACGGAAGTGTATTTTTTTGTAGTGCTTGTTGGTAACGAGATTGAACGAGGTATCGGGATACCGACGATCAAATCTCAGGCAAGTATCGTACCGATAAACAAAGAGAATTGAATATGGGATTGATTGAATCCTCGACATCGTGGTTCATCCGATGAGATCATCATGGAGCATGTGGGAGCCAACATGCGTATCTAGATCCCACTGTTGGTTATTGACCGGAGAGTTGTCTCGATCATGTCTACATGTCTCCCGAACCCGTAGGGTCTACACACTTAAGGTTCGGTGACACTAGAGTTGTCGAGATATTAGTATGCGGTTAACTGAAGGTTGTTCGGAGTCCCGAATGAGATCCCGGATGTCACGAGGAGTTCTGAAATGGTCCGGAGGTAAAGATTTATATATATAGGAAGTCCAGTTTCGGCCACCGGGAGAGTTTCGGGAGTCATCGGTATTGTACCGGGACCACCGGAAGGGTCCCGGGGGTCCACCGGGTGGGGCCACCTATCCCAGAGGGGCCCATGGGCTGAAGGGGCGTGGGAACCAGCCCCTGGTGGGCTGGTGCGCCCCCCTTTGGCCTCCCATGCGCCTAGGGTTGGAAACCCTAAGGGGTGGGGGCGCCTCCACTTGGCTTGGAGGCCAAGCCACCCCTAGACCTACCTCCCCCCTCCCTAGATGGGATCTACAAGGGGCCGGCACCCCCCCTAGGCCCCTATATATAGAGGAGGGGAGGGAGGGAAGCCACACCTGAAGCCCTGGCGCCTCCCTCCCTCCTGTGACACCTCTTCCTCCTCGCTTGTGCTTGGTGAAGCCCTGCCGGGATCCCGCTACTTCCACCACCACGCCTCGTGTTGTTGGATCTCCATCAACTTCTCCTCCCCCCTTGCTGGATCAAGAAGGAGGATACGTCTCCGCTCCGTACGTGTGTTGAACGCGGAGGTGCCGTCCATTCGGCGCTAGGATCATCAGTGATTTGGATCACGACGAGTACGGCTCCATCAACCCCGTTCTCTTGAATGCTTCCGCTTAGGGATCTTCAAGGGTATGAAGATGCACTCCCTCTCTCTCATTGCTAGACGAATCCATAGATTTATCTTGGTGATGCGTAGAAAATTTTAAATTTCTGCTACATTCCCCAACAGTGGTATCAGAGCTAGGTCTATGCGTAGTTTGTATGCACGAGTAGAACACAAGTTGTTGTGGGTGTTGATTTTGTCAATTTACTTGCTGTTACTAGTCTTATCTTGATTCGGCGGCATCGTGGGATGAAGCGGCCCGGACCGACCTTACACGTACGGTTACGTGAGACTGGTTCCACCGACTGACATGCACTAGTTGCATAAGGTGGCTAGCGGGTGTTTGTCTCTCCCACTTTAGTCGGATCGGATTCGATGAAAAGGGTCCTTATGAAGGGTAAATAGAAATTGGCATATCACGTTGTGGTTTTGGCGTAGGTAAGAAACGTTCTTTCTAGAAACCTATAGCAGCAATGTAAAAAACTTGCAACAACAATTAGAGGACGTCTAACTTGTTTTTGCAGCATATGTCGTGTGATGTGATATGATATATGTGATGTATGAGATTGATCATGTTCTTGTAATAGGAATGACGACTTGCATGTCGATGAGTATGACAACCGGCAGGAGCCATAGGAGTTGTCTTAATTTATTTATGACCTGCGTGTCAACTTATACGTCATGTAATTACTTTACTTTATCGCTAACCGTTAGCCATAGTAGTAGAAGTAATAGTTGACAAGACAACTTCATGAAGACGCGATGATGGAGATCATGGTGTCATGCCTGTGACGACGATGATCATGGCGCCCCGAAGATGGAGATCAAAAGGAGCAAAATTATATTGGCCTTATCATGTCACTTTTTGATTGCATGTGATGTTTATCATGTTTTACATCTTATTTTCTTAGAACAATGGTAGCATAAATAAGATGATACCTCACCATAATTTCAAGAATTGTGTTCCCCCTAACTATGCACCGTTGCTAAGGTCCATTGTTCTGAAGCACCATGTGATGATCGGGTGTGATAGTTTCTAACGTTCGCATACAGCGGGTGTAAGCCAGATTTACACACGCAATACACTTAGGTTAACTTGACGAGCCTAGCATGTACAGACATGGCCACGGAACACGGAAGACCCAAAGGTCGAACATGAGTCGTATAGTGGATATGATCAACGTGAAGATGTTCACCGATGATGACTAGTCCATCTCACGTGATGATCGGACACAGCCTAGTTGACTCGGATCATGTATCACTTAGATGACTAGAGGGATGTCTATCTAAGTGGGAGTTCATTGAATAATTTGATTAGATGAACTTAATTATCATGAACATAGTCAAAAGGACTTTGCAAATTATGTCGTAGCTTACGCTTTAGTTCTACTGTTTTAGATATGTTCCTAGAGAAAATTTAGTTGAGAGTTGACAGTAGCAATTATGCGGACTGAGTCCATGAACTGTGGATTGTCGTCATTGCTGCACAGAAGGGCTATGTCCTTAATGCACCGCTCAGTGTGTTGAACCTCGAGCGTCATTTTTAGATGTTGGGAAACATCTGACATACACGTTTTGATGACTACGTGATAGTTCAGTACATAATGCTAAATGGTTTAGAATTGTGGCACCAAAGACGTGTTTTTAAAACGTCGCAGAACATATGAGATGTTCCAAAGACTGAAATTGGAATTTCACACTAGTGTCCACGTCAAGAGGTATGAGACCTCTGACAAGTTTCTTAAGCCTGCAAACTAAGGGAGAAAAGCTCAATCGTTGAGCATGTACTTAGATTTCCTGAGTACTACAATCGCTTGAATCGAGTGGGAGTTAATCTTCCAGATGAGATAGTAGTTCTCCATAGCCACTGCCACCAAGCTATTAGAGCTTAGTGATGAACTATAACATATCAGGGATAGACATGATGATCCTTGAGCAATTTGCGATGTTTCACACCTCGAAAGTAGAAATCAAGTAGGAGCATCAATTCTCGATGGTTAAACCACTAGTTTCAAGAAGGGCAAGGGAAAGAAGGGATATACTTCATGAGACGGCAAATCAGTTGCTGCTCTAGTGAAGAAACCCAAGGTTGAACCAAACCCGAGACTGAGTGCTTCTATAATGAGGGGAACGATCACTGAAGCAGAACTACCCTAGATACTTGGTAGATGAGAGGGCTGGCATGGTCGACGGAAGTATTTTGGATATACTTCATATTATTGTGTACTTTACTAGTACTCCTAGTAGCACCAGGGTAATAAATGCCAGTTCGGTTGCTAAGCGTTAGTAACTCGAAATAAAAGGCTGCGGAAACTAGCTAAAGGTGAGATGACGATATGTGTTGGAAGTTTTTCCAAGGTTGATGTGATCAAACATCGCATGCTCCCTCTACCATCAGGATTGGTGTTAAACCAAAATAATTGTTATTTGGTGTTTGCGTTGAGCATAGACATGATTGGATTATGTTTATCGCCACACAGTTGTTCATTTAAGGAGAATAATGGTTACTCTGTTTATTTGAATAATACCTTCAATGGTCTTGCACCTAAAATGAATGGTTCATTGAATCTCGATCGTAGTGATACACATGTTCATGCCAAAAGATATAAGATAGTAATGATAGTACCACATACTTGTGGCACTGCAATTTGAGTCATAATGGTATAAAACGCATGAAGAAGCTCCATGTTGATGGATCTTTGGACTCACTTGATTTGGAATCACTTGAGACATGCAAATCATACCACATGGGCAAGATGACTGAAATGCCTCATTTTTAGTAAGATGGAACAAGAAAGCAACTTGTTGGAAGTAATACATTTTGATGTGTGCAGTCCAATGAGTGCTGAGGCACGCAGTGGATATCGTTATGTTCTTACTTCACAGATGATTTGAGTAGATGCTGAGTATATTTACTTGATGAAACACAAGTCTTTATTATTGAAAGGTTCAAGTAATTTCAGAGTGAAGTTGAAGATCATCGTGACAAGAGGGTAAAATGTCTATGATATGATCATAGAGATGAATATCTGATTTACGAGTTTGGCACACAATCAAGACATTATGGAAATTGTTTCACGACTAGTACCACCTGGATCACCATAAAGTGATGGTGTGTCCGAACATCACAACTGCACCCTATTGGATATGGTGCATACCATGATGTCTCTTATCGAATTACCACTATCGTTTATGGGTTAGCCATTAGAGACAACCGCATTCACTTTAAATAGGGCACCACACAATTCCGTTGAGACGACACCGTATGAACTATGGTTTAGAAAAACCTAAGATGTCATTTCCTAAAAGTTTGGGGCTGCAATGCTTATGTGAAAAAGTTTCAGGCTGATAAGCTCGAACCCAAACGGATAAATGCATCTTCATGGAATACCCAAAAATAGTTGGGTATACCTCCTATTTCAGATCCGGAAGCAAAAGTGATTGTTTCTAGAAACGGGTCCTTTCTCGAGGAAAAGTTTCTCTTGAAAGAATTGAGTGGGAGGATGGTGGAGACTTGATGAGGTTATTGAACCGTCACTTCAACTAGTGTGTAGCAGGGCACATGAAGTTGTTCCTGTGGCACCTACACCAATTGAAGTGGAAGCTTATGATAGTAATCATGGATCGAGTCACTACCAAACCTCATAGGTCGACAAGGATGTGTACTACTTCAGAGTGCTACGTAATCCTGTCTTGGAAGTCATGTTGCTAGACAACAATGAAACTACGAGCTATGGAGAAGCGATGGTGGGACCGGATTCTGACGAATGGCTCGAGGCCATAAAATCCGAGAGAGGATCCATGTATAAAAACAAAGTATAGACTTTGGTGGAACTACTTGATGGTCGTAAGGCTGCTGGGTGCAGATGGATTTTAAAAGGAAGACGAACAATGATGGTAAGTGTCACCATTAAGAAAGCTCGACTTGTCGTTAAGATGTTTTCCGACAAGTTCAAGGAGTTGACTACGATGAGACTTTCTCACTCGTAGCAATGCTACGAGTCTGTTGGAATTATGTTAGCAGTTACTGCATTATTTATGAAATCTTGCAGATACGATGTCAAAACATTGTTTCCTCGACGTTTTTTTCTTGAGGAAAGGTTGTATGTGATGCAACTAGAAGGTTTTGTCAATCCTGAAAGATGCTAACAAGTATGCAAAGCTCCAGCAATCCTTCTAAGGACTGGAGTAAGCATCTCGGAATTGGAATATACGCTTTGATGAGATGATCAAAGATTTTGGGTTTATACAAAGTTTATGAGAAACTTGTATTTCCAAAGAAGTGAGTGGGAGCACTATAGAATTTTTGATGAGTATATGTTGTTAGCATATTGTTGATCAAAAATGATGTAGAATTTCTAGAAAGCATGCAGGGTTATTTGAAAAGTGTTTTTCGATGGAAAACATCTATTAAGCTACTTGAACATTGAGCATCAGGATCTATAAGGATAGATCAAAAACGCTTCATAGTACTTTCAAATGAATACATACCGTGACAAGATTTTGAAGGAGTTCAAAATAGATCAGCAAAGAAGGAGTTCTTGGTTGTATTACAAGGTGTGAGTATTGAGTTAGACTCAAGACCTGACCACGACAGAAGAGAGAGACAGGACGAAGGTCGTCCCCTATGCTTTAGATGTAGGCTCTATAGTATGCTACGCTGTGTACCGCACCTGAAGTGTGCCTTGCCATGAGTCAGTCAAGGGGTACAAGAGTGATCCAGGAATGGATCACATGACAACGGTCGAACTTATCCTTAGTAACTACTGGACTAAGGAATTTTCTCGATTATGGAGGTGGTAAAAGATTTCATCATAAAGGGTTATGTCGATGCACACTTTGACACTAATCCGGATGACTCTGAGGAGTAAACCATATTCGTATAGTAGAGCAGTTATTTGGCATAGCTCCAAGTAGCGCGTGGTAGCTGCATCTACAAGATGACATATAGATTTGTAAAGCTCACATGGATCTGAAAGGTTATGACCCATTGACTGATAAACCTCTCTCACAAGCAAGATATGAACATACCCCATGGGTGTTGGATTCATTACAATCACATAGCGATGTGAACTGGATTATTGACTCTAGTGCAAGTGGGAGACTATTGGAAATATGCCCTAGAGGCAATAATAAATTAGTTATTATTATATTTCCTTGTTCATGATAATCGTTTATTATCCATGCTAGAATTGTATTGATAGGAAACTCAGATACATGTGTGGATACATAGACAACACCATGTCCCTAGTAAGCCTCTAGTTGACTAGCTCGTTGATCAATACATGGTTACGGTTTCCTAACCATGGACATTGGATGTCGTTGATAACGGGATCAAATCAATAGGAGAATGATGTGATGGACAAGACCCAATCCTAAGCCTAGCACAAGATCGTGTAGTTCGTATGCTAAAGCTTTTCTAATGTCAAGTATCATTTCCTTAGACCATGAGATTGTGCAACTCCCGGATACCGTAGGAATGCTTTGGGTGTACCAAACGTCACAACGTAATTGGGTGGCTATAAAGGTGCACTGCGGGTATTTCCGAAAGTGTCTGTTGGGTTGGCACGAATCGAGACGGGGATTTGTCACTCCGTGTAAACAGAGTGGTATCTCTGGGCCTACTCGGTAGGACATCATCGTAATGTGCACAATGTGACCAAGGAGTTGATCACGGGATGATGTGTTATGGAACGAGTAAAGAGACTTCCGGTAACGAGATTGAACGAGCTATCGAGATACGGACGATCGAATCTCGGGCAAGTATCGTACCGATAGACAAAGGGAATTGAATACGGGATTGATTGAATCCTCGACATCGTGGCTCATCCGATGAGATCATCATGGAGCATGTGGGAGCGAACATAGGTATCCAGATCCCGCTGTTGGTTATTGACCGGAGAGTTGTCTCGGTCATGTCTACATGTCTCCCGAACCCGTAGAGTCTACACACTTAAGGTTCGGTGACGCTAGAGTTGTAGAGATATTAGTATGCGGTTAACCGAAAGTTGTTCGGAGTCTCGGATGAGATCTCGGACGTCACGAGGTGTTCCGGAATGGTCCGGAGGTAAAGATTTATATATAGGAAGTCCAGTTTCGGCCACCGGGAGAGTTTCGGGAGTCATCGGTATTGTACCGGGACCACCGAAAGGGTCCTGGGGGTCCACCGGGTGGGGCCACCTATCCCGGAGGGCCCCATGGGCTGAAGGGGCGTGGGAACCATCCCCTGGTGGGCTGGTGCGCCCCCCCTCGGGCCTCCCATGCGCCTAGGGTTGGAAACCCTAAGGGGTGGGGGCGCCTCTACTTGGCTTGGAGACCAAGCCAGCCCTAGGGCTGCCGCCCCCCTCCCTAGATGGGATCTACAAGGGGCCGGCGCCCCCCGGGCCCCTATATATAGTGGAGGGGAGGGAGGGCAGCAACACATGAAGCCCTGGCGCCTCCCTCCCTCCTGTGACACCTCTTCCTCCCCGCTTGTGCTTGGCGAAGCCCTGCCGGGATCCCGCTACTTCCACCACCACGCCGTCGTTTTGCTGGATCTCCATCAACTTCTCCTCCCCCCTTGCTGGATCAATAAGGAGGAGGCGTCTCTGCTCCATACGTGTATTGAACGCGGAGGTGCCGTCCGTTCGGCGCTAGGATCGTCGGTGATTTGGATCACGATGAGTACGACTCCATCAACCCCGTTCTCTTGAACGCTTCCGCTTAGCGATCTTCAAGGGTCTGAAGATGCACTCCCTCTCTCTTGTTGCTAGATGACTCCATAGGTTGATCTTGGTGATGCTTAGAAAATTTTAAATTTCTGCTACGTTCCCCAACAGGTAGGTGGTACCCTGATTTCGTAGATATTTGTGAAAAGTTTTTTAGGCAATAGGTGCCACCGAAGTGCTTTGGTAGGTGGTACCTTGTCATCTAATATGTTACTAGATCTTAGCATTATAATTGTCCATCAAATTGCTTCTCGCGGAAGAACAAAAAATATCACATACCACTGTTTTTCTTTCATGTGAAGTGGATCGTTAATCCTTTGCTCATATTGCTTTAGGAAAATTGTGCCGCCACCACCACCACCACCATGTCGACTGTGCAAGTCAAGGTGCACCAACAGCCTTGCAACTGGCAAGCTGTTCGACATCTACTTCCTGCCGAGTTTTCGTCATGCGGCGATAAGAAATTAGATGAAATGTAACAACTATTTTATTTTTAGTGTTGGCATTACTACATTGTGCCATTTTTCTTTTTTACACAGATCGTCCCATGCAATGTGAGGTTGAAATTCAACAAGCTGACAGGAGACACTATGACATTTGAGGCTCCTTGGGGGCCTACACTATGGAGGTCGAGAAAGGACGCAATATGTCGCAGATTGGAGGAGATGGATGGGCCCATTTCCTCGCCCACATGTGTCTTACTGGTGGTGAGTTCATCAGCTTCTCCTTCAGAGAAGAAAGACTGTCGGTGTACAAAAGTTGGGGCTCTCCTTTTGCCAGTCAGAGCCATGCGCCGCGGCCACACTTAGCACGGCAAAGGAGGGAAGCCGGAGAGAAGCCGAAGCACGAAATGACCAAGGCGACGCCAAGACCGAAAGCACAGGAGGGCAAGAGGGCGAGGTGGACTCCCTCAGCAAGATCCTTACTGAGGCGGCCCCCTGCCGCCCCGGCAAGAGCCTTGCCGGGGCAACTTGCCCGATGCCAGCGGAGTGAACCACCCTTGAGCCCACCAGCTCCAACCCAACCAGCTGTGTTGGAACCAGGGCTCGGGAGGCGCCTCTATGGTGGCATGCAAATCTTCGCCAAACTCATAAATATATGAGTTCAGATGAGGACTAGAAGACAACAACCCTTGACAGGATCCTAGCCGAGGAAATCCACAAGACCCCCGGCAAGACCCTTGCCGGGATGACAGCAACGCCATGGCAAGACCCTTGCCGAGCCCCCGGCAAGACCCTTGTCGAGGGCGTCAGCAGGGCCACTGCCAAGCCCGCACCAGCCAAGAATTTGTCGCCGTTCGCATGCAGCTGCCAGCCCAACCAGCTGGGCAGGCACTTGCGTGGAAACATGCAGCTTCTAGGCCAACTCAGCAAGCGCCTACGTGGCGGCATGCAGATCTTCTTAAAGGCCCTACCACCACGCCACCTCAGCTGCCTGCCTACCTACATGGCGTTGCATGCATCGCCAGCCTGGGCGCGTGTCGAAGCGAGGCGAAGCGGCGACGGACGGGACATGCCTCATTCCCGTCCCCGATAAAGCTGATGGACACCTACATAGCACATTTAATGCTCTTTGTCCCATAATGCCGTGTGTCGTGGATTTGTCACGGCCGGTGTCCTAGCAAAAGGACTTAGTCGTGGAGCCATCACTACGAGTTTACTTGAAGGGGTTAAAGCGGACACAAAGACACGAGGGTTTTATACTAGTTCGGCCCCTTCGATGAAGGTAACAACCTACGTCTAGTTGTGGTGGAATTGATATGATCTCGATGGCTAGGGAGCAAACAAGCTTCGCCTAGGCTCGAGTTGTAGTTGTCTCTCCTGAACCGCCACCGGGTCGGCCCCTTATATACACGGGTGGCGCCCGTCGGTTCATAGAGTCCTAACCGGATCATACTCGTACTCCGGTTGCTATCTTTCTATTCCTTACTTACAATACAAGCCATACATGCGGCCGGTTTACGGCTATATGTTCTAACCGTCTACAGGCCTTGGGCCTTCATCTGTTTACACCACTAATGAAGTTAACCCGGCCCAAGTGAGCCGGTTTATACCTAGTGGTAATATCCCCAACATTAGGCCCCAGATTGATTTGAACTGGTTCATGTCAATCCTTCACACCATCTTGCGTCTTGGATATCTTCTGTTAATTGGCAAATCTCC
This sequence comes from Triticum dicoccoides, assembly GCF_002162155.2. Taxonomy (NCBI): domain Eukaryota; kingdom Viridiplantae; phylum Streptophyta; class Magnoliopsida; order Poales; family Poaceae; genus Triticum; species Triticum dicoccoides. The sequence goes on along the minus strand of NC_041384.1, from coordinate 30,055,633 downwards.
ATGTCGTCATTATTTTTAATTGCTCTAAACCGGCATGACGTCATCAGTTTTGGTTACTGTAAACCGGCATGACGTCATCATGAAATTCATAATGCCCTCTTAATGACAGCTCCTGGATTCGCGCGTTTGACCTAGCTCGGCTGCCTTATAAATAAAACCGAAGGGTCATTTCCTTTCTCTTCCCCTTCGTCCCTTCTTCTTCTTCTTCCTCACGTCGCCGGCTTTGCAGCTCCGCCACCATCGTCGACCTCTGCCTCGTCTCGGGCCGCTGCATCAACCTGAACGTACCAGAGTGTTGCGGCGTCTTCCCGCATCTTCTCCATTCCCGGCAAGTCCTCTCTCCTTCTTAACCTAGATCTGTTCTTAGGGTTCCATGTTCTTGCTATGTTCATTGCACGTTCATGGCTGTTCTCTGTCCTTGAATGCATCTGTGAACTGTTGCTGTGCTTAATAGCGATCCCTTTAGTATCCGCTTGCTTTTTCTCATCAAAGCTCATAAATCTCCTGCACATATCTGCTCGATGGTTCACTTCTGTTTCTGCCTTAGTCTTCAAAATATTTCCTGTTTTTATGAGCTTGCTGTAGATCCGCGGCTGTAACATAATTTTGTGAAACTTGTTTCTGCATAACCAGTTATCCATAGTTTCAATTGCTTCTGATGCTTAGGCCAGGCGGTTTAACTTCACCATAGAGAAAAAATTGCTAGACCGGTATATATGCCATTAGTCCCCTGGTTGAACCGCTAGAATCCATTTGATGTTGCGTTGTAGAAGACCGGTTTATGGGTACTGCCTCCGGTTTACCGTAATTAGATCAACACCGTTTCATCCGGCATGTTCTTGAACCGGATCACTTATTTCTTGTAGATCTCGTCATGGCCAAACAAGTGTACGAGTGCAACTGGGTTCCCTCCCGTGTCACAGAATCACAGCTGAACGATCTAGTCCTGATTGGCGCTTTGGATAGCAAAAACACGATTCATTGGAGGGTTCTTGGAGATGAATGTCCTCCTACGCCCCAGGAAGGAGAGGTCATGGTCTTCACAGATCATATGGCCCGGGGCTTCAAACCGCCCGGCTGCAAATTTTATCGGGATGTGTTAGCCAACTTTCAACTCCGTCCACAGGATATCGGCCCCAACTCCGTCACCAATCTTTGTCATTTTCAAGTACTTTCTGAGGCATATCTTCAAGAGGAGCCTTCAGTCGAGTTATTTAGGGATCTCTTTCATCTGAACCATCGTACTGAATTCACTGACGGCCCTAATACCGAACTGGGCGGTATGGCCATTCAGAAGAGGAAAGAAATCACCTACCCTCATGTCAAACTCCATACGCACGCCAAAGAATGGAACGTAACTTGGTTTTATTGCAAGGATACATCTCCTGCCAATGAAAATCCCTTGCCTGGCTTCCGTCCGGAACGGCTCAGCAACACTCACCCTTTTCCACAAAGGCTAAGCGCCAAGGAGAGAATTAAATATGCTCCTCAAATGTCCAAGCTCCGGGCCTTCATGGCAAATGGTTTAACAGGAATAGACCTTGCACGCTGCTGGATATCATGGAGCATTTTGCCTCTAAGCCGGCGCCCAAATTTGATGTGTGAGTATACTGATAGTGTCGATGATCCACTCCGACACACTAAAATCCAACTTCCTGAGGACGAAGTCACAGAATCTGTGAAAAAGATGCTGAATGAACAGGAGCACCTCTGTGCTCAAACCGGTCTACTTCCTTACTGCACCACCAACAAACCGCCAGCGGTAATATTTTAATTGCTTTATTGTTGAACCGGTTTACTATTTTATACGTTCAATGTTTAATTACTGCTGATCCAGGGTGATAATCCGTTTTGGAGTAAGAAACTTCCTCAAGACAAAACGGAGAAGGCAGGACGGCCAACCTGGCCCAAGACCAAGGTTATCAAGAAACCAGCTCATAAGAGAAAAACCACCGCTTCATCTGACCCAGCCATTGACGATGATGTGGGTAATCCGGATCTTGAGGTAGAACTTGATTCACTTGGCTTGCTCTTTACACGCCTTATTCATGATAATGCTTGCCAGGATGACGCTGAAGCCAGCAACGCGGGTTTCGTTGAGGTAACCATTCTCTCTTCTGATTCAGAAATCCTGCCTTTGCCAAAATTTCGCCGGGCAAACCGGAAAATTAAATTTTCTCATCCTCTTGCTTATCTGGATTCCCAATTTCTTATGAAGACCCAGCAACACGAAGCTCGCCGCACAACCTGGCACAGTGGCCACGTAGTTACCTCTGCCGGTTTACCAAACAGTCCGGTTCGAAAACGCCGCTCCGAGGTCTCCGACCTTTTTATTGATTTAAATCGTAAAGCGGGTTTCTTCCGTCAACCTCTTAATCCATCCGACTCCGATTATCAGGTCACTTCTCATTCATCATCTGGTGAATCGTCGGCCACCCAGCTACCACCTTTGAAAACAGTTGCTGGGTAAGTTAAACCGAACATATGCTTCCAGTATACTACGCAATGGTTTACACTTTTCCTTAATTATTTTTCTTTCAGGGCTAAACCGAAGCCAAGCAAGAAGGCCCGCCTGGATAGAGCAGCTGAAGAAAATGTTGCCCCAGAACATAACCAAGCGCCGGATCATGAAATGTTTACTTCTGAAGACATCCCCAATGATCGTCCTCTGCAAGACGACGTTATCCCTGAAGAAGGTCTTATTAATACCCCAGCGTCTGCTGATCCGCCTGCCAGCTCTGTCTAGATTGAAAAATCCCAAACTCCTGCTGACAAAACGGCCGCACCAAACCAAACCAGCGAGTCAAAAGATGATGATGTTGTGATTACCGGTGTAGGCCGTTCTGAACCCGGGAATCCTGCCACCCTTACCAGGCATACCATCAAAGAGGATTCTTCCCCTTTGAACAAAGGAAAATGGGATGTTGAATTAGAAACATACGCCGCTCTGAATGCTCAAGACCTTTACTCTGGCTATTTAAACCGGCTTTACACTAGCCGTGACTGTGAAGCTGGTCTGGTCAAAATGATGAGGGATAAATTTGAGGTAAATTCCATCTTTCTTTTCTGCCATTGCAT